>NC_042616.1:409911363-410079845 GCF_901001135.1 Rhinatrema bivittatum | reverse complement strand
GGATGAGTAAAGCCCTGATGTTGTTGTTGGGGATGTGTTAGGTGGAAGTTGGAGTGAAGCCCTATGTAGTGTCAGGCCCCAGTGTTTTGTTGGGGAGATGTCAGGAAAGTGCAGGAGGAGCAAAACCCCATTGTTGTTGCAGATGTATCAGGCGGAAATTGGAGAATGAAACCCCTGGTGTAGTTGTTGAAGACATGTCAGGAGGAAGTAGTTAGGCCCCTAGTTGTTCTTGGGACATGTCAGGAAGGAACAGAAATAAAGAAACCCCAGTGTTTTTGTTGGGTACGTGTTAGGTGGTAGTAGGAGGAGTGAAACCCTAGAGTTGTTGGTTGGGGACATGTTAGGAAGGAGCAGAAGGAATGTTGCCCCAGTTTTTGTTTTGCAGACTATTAGGAAGAAGCAGGAGATGTAAGGCCCCAGTATTGCTGCTGGGAACATGCACGTAAGTAGTAGGAGGAGTTGAGCTCCAGTGTTATTGTTTGAGACATATCAGGATAAGTAAAGCCCCAGTATTATTGTGGGGACATGATAGGAATGAGCAGGAGGAGTGAAACCCCAGTATTGTGTTGGGGATATGTCAAAAAGAAGCAGGAGGAATGAAACCACAGTGTTGTTTTTCGGGGGTGTCAGGAAAGAGGAGGAGGAGTGAAATCCCGGGTTTTGCTGTTGGGAACATATCAGCAAGATAAGAAGAGTGAAATGCCAGTGTTGTTGAGGATGTGTCAGAAGAAAGTAGGAGGAATGAAGCAGGAATGTTGTCAGGCCCCAGAGTTGTTGCTGGGACATGTCAGGAAGGAAAGGAAGTAGAGATACCCCAGTATTGTTGTTGGGTACATGATAGGAATGAGCAAGAGGAGTGAAACCCCAGTGTCGTTGTTGGGGATGTGTCAAAAAAGGAGCAGGAGGCATGAAACCACAGTGTTGTTGTTGGGGACATGTCAGGAAATGGGAGGAGGAGTGAAATCCCAGTATTGTTGATATGAACATATCAGCAGGAAGGTAAGAAAAGTGAAGTGTTAGTGTTGGGGTTGTGTCAGGAAGTGTTAGGGTTGGGGTTGTGTCAGGAAAGAGCAGGTGGACTGAAGCCCTAATGTTCTTTTTTGGGGATGTGTCAGGAAGGATCTGGAGGTGTGAAGCCCCAGTGTTTTTGTTTGGGATGTATTAGGTGAAAGCAGGAGGAGTGAAGCCCCAGTGTTTTTGTTGGGGACTTCTCATGAGGAATTAGGCTATGTTAGGAACCAGACATTGTTGTTGGGGCCACGGCAGGAATGAACAAGGAGTGAAGCCCAAGTGTCTTTGCTGGGGACGTATCAGGAAGAAGCAGGAGGAAACAATAGGAGTGTAGGCCCAGTGTTGTTACTGGGATGTGTCAGGAAAAAGCAGGAGGAGTGAAACCCCAGTGTTTTTGTTGGAAACATTTCAGCACGAATTGTGAAGCACCAGTGTTATTGTTGGGGATGTGTCAGGAAGGAGGTGGAGCACTGAAGCCCCTATATTTTTTTTAGGAGCTTGAAAGGAGGAAATAGGCTGAGTCAGGCCGCAGTCTTGTTCTTGTGGACATGTCAGAATGAGCAGGAATAGTGCATCCCAGAGTTGTTTTTGGAGATGTGTCAGAAGGAAACAAGTGTGGAGCCCCATTGTTGTTGTTGTGGACTTGTGAGGAAGGAGCAGGAAGAGAAAAGCCCCAGTTTTGTTCTTAAGGACATGTCAGGAGGAAGTTGGAGAACTGAAGGTCCAGTGTTGTTGTTGGGGATTTATCAGGAAGGAGTAGGAGTATTGAAGGCCCAGTATCGTTGTTTGGGACATGTCAGGAAGGGGCAGGAGGAATTAATCCCACTGCTGTTTTCATAGTCATATCAGGATGAAGCAGGAGGAGTGAAGCCCCTGTGTTGTTGTTGGGGAATTATCAAGAAGAAGCAGGAAGAGTGATGTCCCAGTGTTGCTCCAGAGGACATATCAGCAGGATGCAGGAGGAGTGAAGCCCCAGATTTGTAATTAAGAGGTGACAGGAAGAGCAGGTTTGGAAGCCTCACTGTTGTGGTTTGGGAAGTATCAGAAATAGGAGGCGTGAAGCCTCAGTGTTGTTTTGGGGGATGTATATGGAGAAAACTGGAGCAATGATTCTCCTGTGTTGCTTATGGGGATGTGTAAGGGGAAATTAGCTGAATCAAGCCCCAGTGTTGTTGTTTGAGATGCATCAAGAAAGAGAAGTAAGAGTGAAACCCCTGTTTTGCTTATGAGAATGTTGCTGTGGGGGACAAGTCAGGAAGAAGGATTAGCGAAGCCCCAGTGTTATTATTGTGGATGTGTCAGGAAGGATCAGGTGGAGTTATGCAGGATTGTTTTGTTGGAGACATGTCAGAAAGGAGCAGTAGGAATCAAGCTTTGTTGTTGTTGTTGGGGTGAGTCAGGAGGAAGTATGCTGAGATAAGCTCCAGTGTTTTGTTGTTGGTGCATATCAGGAAGGAACATGCATAGTGAAACCCAAGTGTTTTGTTAGGGATGTATCAGTAGGAAGCATGAGGATTGGAGGCTCAGTGTTGATGTTGGGAACGTGTTAGGAGCAAGTAGGAGGTATGAAGCCCCAGTGTTGTTTTTGGGTCAAGTCAGGAAGGAACAGGTAGAGTGATGCCCCAGTGTTGTGGTTGGGGTCTTGTAAGGAAGCAGCCCCAGTGTTGTTGTTGTTGTTGGGAACATATTAGAAGAAAACAGGAGGAGTAAGGCCCTAGTATTTTTGTTGGGAACATCAGTAAGGAGCAGAAGGTATAAAGCTCCAGTGTTGTTGTTTGAGATGTATCAGGAGAAGAAAAGCCCCAGTGTTGTTGGGGACATGATAGGAAGAAGCAGGAGTAGTGAAGTTCCAGTTTTGTTGTTGGGGGACATCAGGAATAATTAGGCTGAGTCATGCTCCAGTGTTGTTATTGGGGATGTGTCAGGAAGGAGCAAAAGGAGAGAAGCACCAGTGTTTTTGTTGAGGACATACAAGCAGGAGGAGTGAAGCCCAATTGTTATTGTTGGGATGTGTCAAAAATGAAAAGGAGAGTGAAACCCCAGTGTTGTTGTTGTTGTGGATGTTTCAGGAGGAACTAGTCTGCGTTAGTCCACAGAGCTGTTGACCTGTCAGGAATTTGCAGCAGTGATGCCCTAATGTTGTTGTGAGCATATCAGCAGTAAGTAGGAATGAAGCCCCAATGTTGTTGCTGGGGGACATATCAGGAATGAGCAGATGGAGTCTAGCTGCAAAGTTGTTGTTGGGTATGTTTCAGGAGGAAGTAGAGTGAGTCATGTCCCATGTTGTTGCAGATGTGTCAGGAAGGAGCAGGAGAAATGAAACCCCAGTATTGTAGTTGAGAATGTAGAAGCAGGAAGCAGGAGTGAAGCACCGGTCTTGTTGTTGGGGATGTGTTTGGAGGAAACAGGAAGAGTGAACCCCTAGTGTTGTTGTTGATGATATTTTAGGAGGAAGTAGGAGGATTGAAGCCCCAGTGCTGTTGTTGGGAACATGTCAGGAGGAGGCATGAGGAGTGAAACCCAGTATTGTTGTTGGGGACATGTCATGAAGGAGTAGGAGGAGTCAAGCTGCAATGTTGTTGTTGGGGATACACTGGGAGGAAGTCAACTGACTCAGGCCCTAGTGTTGTTGTGCACTTCTCAGAAAGAGCAGGAGGAATTAAACTCCAGTATTGCTGGTGGGAATATTTCAGTAGGAAGTATGAGGAATGAAGTGCAAGTGTTGTTGGGGATGGGTCAGAAAAAAAGCAGGAGGGTTGAAATCTTTGGGGGGGGGGGGGGGTTAGGAGGATGTAGGGGAAGAAACCTAGAGGGTTGCTGTTGGGACAAGTCAGCAATGAGCAGGAGGAGTAAAGCTAAGGGTTTTTGTTGGGGAAGTGTCAAGAATAGCAAGTGTTGTTTGGGATGCATCAGGATGGAGCTGGAGGAGTGAAACCCAGTGTTGTTGTTTGGATGTGTGAGACAGGAGCAGGATGAGTGAAGTCTCAATGTTGTTGTTAGGGATGCATAAGGAGGAAGTAGCTTGAGTCAGCACCATTGTTGCTTTTGTGGATGTGTCAGTAAAAAACAGGTGTTATAACTGTCGGCTGCGGCCACCCACGGCTGACCCAACTCACGTCATGTGCTGCCCTGCTCTCCTCTCCGGACGAACTTGCAGCTGTGGCTAGCCACTCCCGATGCATGCTGTCTATCTCCTGGGACTTCTCATGGTGGCTGGGATGCTGCCAACCTCCATGCCTCCTCCAAGCCTTCCGAGGCACGCCACTGAGTCTACCTTTAAGGACGCTATGGCAGGAACCTCAGGGGTGTCGCCTATTGATGACATCATCAACCGGGATTCATAATCACTGCCCTGGGTCTTCACTAATCGACTTGGCAACGAGTTCTTTCGCTACTGGTGCTTGTGCCTGTCTGCCCGGACGTCTGTTCCTGTCTTGGCTCTTTAACAGGGTTTCTGGACTCTGGCTCAGGTTCCCGCTCCTCGGGGGCCTGTGTGCGCTTCTCAGACTTGTCTCCAGACCTTCTCAGACCTCGGGGTGGCCCCTGCGCCTCTCCAGTGGTCCTGCCTGTTGGCCTCCCCGCTTCTCGGGGTCGCCCTGGAAATATCTTACAGAGACTCTTGCTCTACACTTCCCCACTCCTTGGGGCAGTATCTACACTTCTACACTAGCAACTGGCTCTGCACCCCTCCGCTCCTCAGGGCAGTGCTTCCATCTCTCCACCAGCAACTTGCTTTGCACTTTCCTGCTCCTCGGGGCAGTGCTTATATCTCTACACCAGCAACTTACTCCACTCTTCCCCTCCCTCGGGGCAGCATCTACGTCTCCATGCCAGCGACTTGCTTCACTCTTCCCCGCTCTTGGGGGTAGGGTCTACATCGCTACTTGATTAACTTTGCTCCTGCTTCCCCGCTTCTTGGGGTAGTCTCCATTACTACTGCTAAATCTGACTGCACTCCCCAGCTCCTCAGGGCAGCCTACGTCACTGGTGCTAAGACTGACCTTGCGCTTCCCCACTCCTCGGGGCAGTCCTTACATCATCATTCCAGAGACTCTGTTACTATGCTATACTACAGTTGTGTTTCTTACTACTGCTGACCACACCTTCTGACGGTGAGGACCTGTGGGGCTCCTCCCCTCAGGCTGTAACAACACTCACCTTGGGCCAAGGGTCCACTAAACCCACAAATCTTAACAGAGGAAGAGTGAAGCTCGTGTTTTGTTGTTGGGGATGTATCAAGATGAAGCACAAGGAGTGAAGCCCCAGAGGTGCTGCTAGGGACATGTTTTGTTATCAGGATGGAGCAGGAGGAGTAAAGCCCCAGTATTGTTGTTGGGTATGTGTGAGTTGGAATTTAACTGAGTCAGGCCCCAGTATTTTTGTTGGGGATGTGTCAGGAAGACAGCCTCAGTGTTGTTGCTTGAGATATATCTGGAGTTTGTAGGACGGAGCAAGAGGAGTAAATCCCCCGTATTGTTGGGGAAGTATCAGGTGGAAGCTGGAAGATTGAAGTCCCATTGTTGTTGGGAATGTGTTGGGAAGGAGCATGATGAGCGAAGCCCCAGTATTTTTGCTGGGGATATATCATCAGGAGTAGTGAAGCCCCCATATTTTTGTTGTGGATGCTTCAGGAAGAAGCAGGAGTGAAGCACCAGTGTTTTTATTGGGGATGCCTCAGGAAGAACTAGGTTGAATCAGTTCCTAGTGTTGTTAAGAACATAAGAACATAAGAAAATGCCATACTGGGTCAGACCAAGGGTCCATCAAGCCCAGCATCCTGTTTCCAACAGTGGCCAATCCAGGCCATAAGAACCTGGCAAGTACCCAAAAACTAAGTCTATTCCATGTTACCATTGCTAATGGCAGTGGCTATTCTCTAAGTGAACTTAATAGCAGGTAATGGA
Organism: Rhinatrema bivittatum; assembly: GCF_901001135.1. Taxonomy (NCBI): domain Eukaryota; kingdom Metazoa; phylum Chordata; class Amphibia; order Gymnophiona; family Rhinatrematidae; genus Rhinatrema; species Rhinatrema bivittatum. The sequence continues at coordinate 410,073,930 of NC_042616.1, read as the reverse complement.
CTTCTCCTCCAAGAACTTATCCAATCCTTTTTTAAATACCGCTATACTAACTGCACTAACCACATCCTCTGGCAACAAATTCCAGAGTTTAATTGTGCGTTGAGTAAAAAAGAACTTTCTCCGATTAGTTTTAAATGTGCCACATGCTAACTTCATGGAGTTTCTACTATCCGAAAGAGTAAATAACCGATTCACATCTACCCATTCTAGACCCCAGTATTGTTGTTGAGGGACATGTTAGGAAGGAGCAGGAGAACTTTATTCTCAGTGTTGTTATTGCAGACATATCAGGAAGGAGGAGGAGGAGACAAGTAGCATTGTTGTTGAGGAAGTGTGAAGAAGAAGAAGAAGTGAAGGCCCTGTTTTGGTTTGGGATTTATCAGGAAGGAGGAGGTGGAGTGAAGATCCAGTGTTGTTGTTGGGGAAATGTCAGGAGGAATTACGCTGAGTCAGAACCCAGCGCTGGGAATGTGTCAGTAAGGAGCAGAGGAAGTAAAGTAAAGTCTTGGTGTTGTTGTTTGATATGTATCAGGAGGAGTGAAACCCCAGTATTGTTGTTGGGGGACATGTTAAGAAGGAGCAGGAGAACTTTATTCTCAATGTTGTTATTGCAGACATATCAGGCAGGAGGAGGAGGAACAAGTAGCATTGTTGTTGGGAACTTATAAAATAGGAGCAGGAAGAGTAAAGCAACATAGTTCTTGTTGAGGACATGACAGGAAGGAGCAGTAGGAATCAAGCAGTATTGTTGGTCCTGGGGATTTTTAAGGAGGAAGTAGACTGAGTCAGGCCCCAGTATTGTTGTTGGGACATTTTAGGAAGAGCAGGAATGAAACCCAAATGTTGTAGCTGGGGACATATCAGGAGTAAGCATGAGGAGTGAAGTATCACTGTTGTTGCTGGGGACATATCAGGGGGAGGTAGGAGGAAGGAAACACCTGTTTTTGCTGGGGACATGTCAGGAGGGAGCAGTTGGTGTGACGTCCCAGTGTTTTTGTTGAGAATAAGAAACAGCAGGAGGAGTGAAACCACAGTATTGTAGTTGGGAATATAGCAGCAGGACTCATGAGGAGTGAGGCACCAGTGTTGTTTTTGAGGATGTGTCTGAAGGAAGCAGGATGAGTGAAGCTCTAGTGTTTTTGCTTGGGATGCTTTAGAGGGAATTAGGAGGAGTGAAGCTCCAGTGCTGTTGTTGGGAACATGTCAGGAAGAAGCATGAGGATTGAAGCTCAGTGTTGCTACTGGAGATGTGTCAGGAAGGAGTAGAGTCAAGATGAAATGTTGTCCCGGACATGTCAGGAGGAAGTTGACTGACTCAGGCCCCAGTGTGTTTTTGTGGATGAGTCAGAAATGAGAAGGAGGAGTGCAACCCTAGTATTATGTTGTTGGGAACATATCAGCAGGACGTATGAGCAGTGAAGCACCGGTGTTGCTGTTAGGGATGGATTTGAAGGAAGCAGGAGGAATGTAGCCCTAGTGTTATTGTTGGGGATGTGTTAGGAGGATGTAGGGAGAATGAAGCTAGAGTGTTGTAATTGGTACATGTCAGGAAGAAGCAGTAGGAGTAAAGCCAAGTATTGTTTTTTTTGGGAAGTGTCAGGAAGTAGCAGGTGGAGTGAAGCCCTAGTGTTGTTTTTTAGGATGTGTCAGAATGGAGCCAGAGGAGTGAATCCTCAGTGTTGTTGATGGGGATGGATTAGGAGGAAGCAGGAGCATGTGTCTTGAGGAATTAGGCTGAGTCAGGCACCAGTGTTGTTGATAGGATACATGTCAGGAATGTGCAGGAGGAGTGAAGCCCCAGTGTTGTTGTTGGGGTACATGTCAGGAATTTGCAGGAGTGAATCCCCAATGTTGTTGTTGGGGGCATATCAGCAGGAAGCAGGAGGAGTGAGGTGCCAGTGTTGTGTCTGGGGACATGTCAGGAAGGAGCAGGAGGAGTGAAGCCCCAGTGTTGTTGTCAGGGACATGTCAGGAAGGAGCAGGTGGAGTGAAGCACCAGTGTTGCTGTTGGTGATGTATCAGGAACGAGAGGGAGGACTGAAGCCCCAGTGTTGTTGTTGGGGTACATGTCAGGAATTTGCAGGAGTGAATCCCAATGTTGTTGTTGGGGGCATATCAGCAGGAAGCAGGAGGAGTGAGGTGCCAGTATTGTTTCTGGGGACATGTCAGGAAGGAGCAGAAGGAGTGAAGCCCCCATATGTTTACTGTGAACTTGAGAGGAAGGAGCAGGAGGAGTGAAGCCCCAGTGTTGTCAGGTACATGTCATGAGGAAGCAGGTGGAGTGAAGCACCAGTGTTCTTTTTGGAGATGTGTCAGGAGGAAGCAGAATGAATTAAATCCCAGTATTGTCGTTGAATTTGTGTCTGGAAAGAGATGGAGGAGTGAAGCACCAGTCATCTTGTTGTTAACATATCAGGAGGATGTAGGCTGAGTTAGGCCACAACATTGTTGCTGTGGACTTGTCAGGAAATAGCAACAGGAGCAAAGCCCCAGTGTTATTGTTGGGAACATGTCAGGAGGAAGCAGGAGAAGTGAAGTCCCAGTGTTTTGTTGGGAATGTGTCAGGAATGAGCAGGAATGAAATCCCATTGTTGTTGTTTGGAAAGTATGAGGATGAATCAGGAGAAATGAAAACCCGGTGTTGTGGTGGGGACGTGTCAGGATCTGGTGCAATGAAACCTCAGTGATGTGGTTGAGGATGTATCAGGAAGGAGTAGGCTGAGTCAGGCCCCAGTAGTTTTTTATGGACATGTCAGGAAGGAGCATGAAATGTGAAGCCCCAGTTTTGTTGTTGGGGATGTATCTTGAGGAAGCAGGAGGAGTGAAGTCCCAGTGTTGTTGTTTGGATGTGCCAGGAAGGAACAAGAGGCGTGAAGTCCCAGTGTTGTTGCTGGGGATATAATAATAAGGCAAAGGTGGAGTGAAGCCACTATGTTGTTGTGGATGTATCAGGAAGGAACAGGACGAGTATAGTCCCTGTGTTGTTCTTGGTGACATGTTAGGAGAAAGCAGGAGGAATGAAGCCTTAGTGTTGTTGTTGTTGTTGCTGAATTATCAAAAAGTATCAGGAGTATTGAAGCCCCAGTGATTTTGAGGATGTGTCAGGAAGGAGCAGGAGGAGTGAATCCTCAGTTTTTTGTTGGGACTTATCTGGAAGGAGTAGGAGGAATGAAATCCCAGTATTGTTATTAGGGATGAAGCAGGAGGAAACAGGAGAAATAAAGCCCCAGTGTTGTTGCTGGGGATGTGTCAGGAGAAAGTAGGCTGAGTCAGACCCCTGTTTTGGAGATGTTTCAGGAAGAAGAGGTATGAATGAAGCCCCATTGTTTATGTTGGAGATGAAACTGCAGAATACAGGAGCATTGAAGCCCAGTGTTGTTGTTGTGGATGTGTCAGGAGGAAGCAGTAGTAGTGAAGCCCTGGTGGTATTGTTAAGAATGTGTCAGAGACAGCAGAAGTAGTGCAGCTCCAATGTTGTTGTTGGGGACGTGTCAGGAGAAAGTAAGCTGGGTCAGGCCCCAGTGTTGATGTTGGGGATGTATCAGGAAGGAGCAGGAGCAATGGACACCCAGGGCTGTTTTGGGGATATATCAGGAGGAAGTAGACCAAGTCAGGCCCCAGTGTTTTTGTAGAAGACATGTCAGGAGAAAGTAGGAGGAGTGAATCCCCAGTGTTTTTGTTGGGGGATTTGTGTAAACCCCGCCCCTGGAAAACAACACACACCCCAAGTCCCCGCTAGAGTAGTCCCTAAACTGGCCGTTTAATGTAAGGGGTGGTTGTTAGCTGTGGCAACAAGGTTTACAAGAATAAAGAATTATTTCATAGAAAAAAAACCACTTAGACTCAAATTGATAGTTTTGTTAGAGCTAATAACTTCTTTATAAAAAAAAACTTTTAGTTTGTTACATAACTTTCTGAAGATATCTCAAATACAACAGATTCAACAATATAAGTCAGAAAAATATAAATACAACAAAATTTGCTTCCTCTATCCTTTCAATTATGTATCCTTCCTTTTCATTTTCATAAATTTCTCAGTCTTTAAACATAACCTCTAACATGCTTTTCGGGCCATTCTCCTTTTCCTTTTCTTTTCCTACAAAGAATTTTTTTAATATTGTCTTTGGTTTAGTGAGCTCACCAATTGAAGACCTGTGGGGCCCTTTCTTTCAGGTTGCACTTCTTCTTTTCAAAGAGTCCAGTTTTCTCCGCTGCAGGTTCCTCAGGCACCTACCAGTCCTTTCGCACTGAGGATATCTCCCCAAGGCCTACTGCCCAGGAGGGAAGGGTTAGGTCGGCCGTCATAGTTGGTGATTCGATTATTAGGAATGTAGATAGCTGGGTGGCGGGTGGGCGTGAGGATCGCCTGGTAACATGCCTACCTGGTGCGAAGGTGGCGGACCTCACGCGTCATCTAGATAGGATTTTAGACAGTGCTGGGGAGGAGCCGGCTGTCGTGGTACACGTGGGCACCAACGACATAGGAAAATGTGGGAGGGAGGTTCTGGAAGCCAAATTTAGGCTCTTAGGTAGAAAGATTAAATCCAGAACCTCCAGGGGAGCATTCTCTGAAATGCTCCCTGTTCCACGCACAGGTCACCAGAGGCAGGCAGAGCTCCAGAGTCTCAATGCGTGGATGAGACAATGGTGCAAGGAAGAGGGATTCAGTTTTGTTAGGAACTGGGGAACCATTTGGGGAAGGGGGAGTCTCTTCCGAAGGGATGGGCTCCACCTTAACCAGGGTGGAACCAGACTGCTGGCGCTAACCTTTAAAAAGGAGATAGAGCAGCTTTTAAACTAGAACAAAGGGGAAAGCCGACAGTCGCTCAGCAGCGCATGGTTCGGAGAGATGTATCTTTAAAGGATACTAATGATGCATTAGAATTAGGGCATCCCGACAGTGAGGTTCCAATAATTAGAAAAGTAGTCCAAGTGCCTGTAACTAAAAACTCACCTGAGCTAAAAAATTCTAACTTATCCCTATCAATTAAAAAGCAGAATAAAAATACAAAGAAAAAACAAACTTTGAAATGTTTGTATGCTAATGCCAGAAGTCTAAGAAGTAAGATGGGAGAATTAGAATGTATAGCAGTAAATGATGACATAGACTTAATTGGCATCTCAGAGACATGGTGGAAAGAGGATAACCAATGGACAGTGCTATACCGGGGTACAAATATTCGCAATGACAGAGAGGAGCAGTCGGGAGGAGGTGTGGCGCTTTATGTCCGGGATGGCATAGAGTCCAACAGGATAAACATCCTGCATGAGACTAAATACAAAATTGAATCTTTATGGTAGAAATCCCTTGTGTGTCAGGGAAGACTATAGTGATAGGGGTATACTACCGTCCACCTGGTCAAGATGGTGAGATGGACAGTGAAATGCTAAGAGAAATTAGGGAAGCTAACCAAATTGGTAGTGCAGTAATAATGGGAAACTTCAATTACCCCAATATAGACTGGGTAAATGTATCATCGGGTCACGCTAGAGAGATAACGTTCCTGGATGGAATAAATGATAGCTTTATGGAGCAATTGGTTCAGGAACCGACGAGAGAGGGAGCAATTTTAGATCTAATTCTCAGTGGAGCACAGGACTTGGTGAGAGAGGTAACGGTGTGGGGCCGCTTGGCAATAGTGATCATAATATGATCAAATTTGATTTAATGACTGGAAAAGGAACAGTGTGCAAATCCAAGGCTCTCGTGCTAAACTTTCAAAAGGGAAACTTTGATAAAATGAGAAAAATTGTTAGAAAAAAACTGAAAGGAGCAGCTACAAAAGTAAAAAATGTCCAAAGAGGCGTGGTCATTGTTAAAAAATACCATTCTAGAAGCACAGTCCAGATGTATTCCACACATTAAGAAAGGTGGAAAGAAGGCAAAACGATTACCGGCATGGTTAAAAGGGAGGTGAAAGAAGCTATTTTAGCCAAAAGATCTTCATTCAAAAATTGGAAGAAGGATCCAACAGAAGAAAATAGGATAGCATAAACATTGGCAAGTTAAATGTAAGACATTGATAAGACAGGCTAAGAGAGAATTTGAAAAGAAGTTGGCTGTAGAGGCAAAAACTCACAGTAAAAACTTTTTAAAATATATCCGAAGCAGAAAGCCTGTGAGGGAGTCAGTTGGACGTTAGATGATCGAGGGGTTAAAGGGGCACTTAGAGAAGATAAGGCCATCGCAGAAAGATTAAATGATTTCTTTGCTTCGGTGTTTACTGAAGAGGATGTTGGGGAAGTACCCGTAACGGAGAAGGTTTCATGGGTAATGATTCAGATGGACTGAATCAAATCACGGTGAACCTAGAAGATGTGGTAGGCCTGATTGACAAACTGAAGAGTAGTAAATCACCTGGACCGGATGGTATACACCCCAGAGTTCTGAAGGAACTAAAAAATGAAATTTCAGACCTATTAGTAAAAATTTGTAACTTATCATTAAAATCATCCATTGTACCTGAAGACTGGAGGATAGCAAATGTAACCCCAATATTTAAAAAGGGCTCCAGGGGCGATCCGGGAAACTACAGACCGGTTAGCCTGACTTCAGTGCCAGGAAAAATAGTGGAAAGTGTTCTAAACATCAAAATCACAGAACATATAGAAAGACATGGTTTAATGGAACAAAGTCAGCATGGCTTTACCCAGGGCAAGTCTTGCCTCACAAATCTGCTTCACTTTTTTGAAGGAGTTAATAAACATGTGGATAAAGGTGAACTGGTAGATATAGTATACTTGGATTTTCAGAAGGCGTTTGACAAAGTTCCTCATGAGAGGCTTCTAGGAAAAAAAAAGTCATGGGCTAGGTGGCGATGTCCTTTCGTGGATTGCAAACTGGCTAAAAGACAGGAAACAGAGAGTAGGATTAAATAGGCAATTTTCTCAGTGGAAGGGAGTGGACAGTGGAGTGCCTCAGGGATCTGTATTGGGACCCTTACTGTTCAATATATTTATAAATGATCTGGAAAGAAATACGACGAGTGAGATAATCAAATTTGCAGATGACACAAAATTGTTCAGAGTAGTTAAATCACAAGCAGATTGTAATAAATTGCAGGAAGACCTTGTGAGGCTGGAAAATTGGGCATCCAAATGGCAGATGAAATTTAATGTGGATAAGTGCAAGGTGATGCATATAGGGAAAAATAACCCATGCTATAATTAATGTTGGGTTCCATATTAGGTGCTACAACCCAAGAAAGAGATCTAGGTGTCATAGTGGATAACACATTGAAATCGTCGATTCAGTGTGCTGCGGCAGTCAAAAAAGCAAACAGAATGTTGGGAATTATTAGAAAAGGAATGATGAATAAAACGGAAAATGTCATAATGCCTCTGTATCGCTCCATGGTGAGACCGCACCTTGAATACTGTGTACAATTCTGGTCGCCGCATCTCAAAAAAGATATAATTGCGATGGAGAAGGTACAGAGAAGGGCTACCAAAATGATAAGGGGAATGGAACAACTCCCCTATGAGGAAAGACTAAAGAGGTTAGGACTTTTCAGCTTGGAGAAGAGACGACTGAGGGGGGATATGATAGAGGTGTTTAAAATCATGAGAGGTCTAGAACGGGTAGATGTGAATCGGTTATTTACTCTTTCGGATAGTAGAAAGACTAGGGGACACTCCATGAAGTTAGCATGGGGCACATTTAAAACTAATCGGAGAAAGTTCTTTTTTACTCAACGCACAATTAAACTCTGGAATTTGTTGCCAGAGAATGTGGTTTGTGCAGTTAGTATAGCTATGTTTAAAAAAGGATTGGATAAGTTCTTGGAGGAGAAGTCCATTACCTGCTATTAAGTTCACTTAGAGAATAGCCACTGCCATTAGCAATGGTTACATGGAATAGACTTAGTTTTTGGGTACTTGCCAGGTTCTTATGGCCTGGATTGGCCACTGTTGGAAACAGGATGCTGGGCTTGATGGACCCTTGGTCTGACCCAGTATGGCATTTTCTTATGTTCTTATGTTCTTACCTATCTAAAAAAACCTAATTAAAAGAAACTATCTATTCTATTTTTTTTAACACTATCTAACTAATGCAAATAAATGAATAATTATAATCCCTCTAACTAAACCCTTAACCAGACAGTCTTAAAACAAAAATATTCAAATAGATGAAAGGGTTCTTTATGCATCAGCATAGTATACATATACTAAACCTCTTTGGAAAGCAAAAATGAAAAGGCTTAATTATAGGCACTTAGGCATATAAATATAGTGATTTTTTTTTCTTTTTATTTGTGCCTCAGCTTTCACAATATTTCTTAAAGCTTAAGAAATATCTTTTAAAATAAATATAGAATCCTCAGACTCCTAAATGATTCCTTTACTTTCAGACAATTTCAGTAACTTAACAGAGGTCCTGCTTTCCTAGCAGCCAGGTTTAAGCTCAACCTGCTTCAGAAAGGAAATTAACTAACCCACTGTCAGTTCAAAACCAACAAACCTTACAAAAGTTTCTTAGGGCTAAAGAAATTCCTTTTAAATCAATATAGGATCTTAGATTCCTAAGACAGTAACAACATCTTAACAGTGGTCTGGCTTCCTAGCAGCCAGGGTTAAGTTCAACCAGTTCAGATAGGAGGTTTGTTACAATAACTAGCCACTGTCAGCTTAAAACTAACAAAACTTCAACAAAATTTTTTCCTTTCCTTTCCTTTTAAGAGTCCCTACCACAATCACAAGCTAGAGCCAAACTCCCGCGGGGTTCTCTAAGTTAACTAAGACTCTCATTCATACACTCACCCCCTTACACTCTATCATAAAAAACTCAAAAACAATGCCTTTGAGAGAGAGGATCTTCCTATACACAACCTTGCTCTCTCAAGGCTGCCCACCCACTCACTGTTTAACTGTCCCACTTGGAATACTGACAGCAGCCGTCCCAAGCTCAGTGACCCTGTGACAGCCACATCCATACAGAACCTTCATTCAGACACACCTAAACTTGCCCTTTTTATTCCCCCTTACCTCTTTTTAGAACTTTTTCTTTTTTTTTTTTTAATTTCTTTTCCCTCCTTTTTTTCCCCCTACACCAATTTCCCAGCCTGAGATCCAGGGAATTACATTTTTTTATTTTAACCCTTATGGGTTACATTTGTAAGGAAGGAGTTTGAGGATTGAAGCCCCAGTGTTATTTCTGTTGCCATGTCAGGAGGAAGTAGGCTGACTCGGCCACAATATTGTTGTTGAGGACTTAACAGGAAGTTGCAGGAGTGTTGTTGTTGGGGTTGTGTCAGGAAAGAATAGGATGATTGAAGCCCCTGTGTTGTTGGGGATGTGTAATGGATGGAAAGATTGGGATTTTTGCTTTGTAATCTGGATCTCACAAACACTGAGAAAATAATCACACCTGACTACGGCTTATGTGAACATAGGAAAACCTATATTTTTTATATAACATATGCACAACAGATGCTTATAAGAACATCTGGTAAAAAACAAACAAAAACAGTTTATATATATATATATATATATATATATATATATAAGCATAATTACCAATGTAAATATATTTCCTCAGCCAAAAGGAGTTAATAACATACAAAAGCTTAGTGAAAAGCTGCCACTTTCCTGAAAGAAGCATCTTCCCCAACTTCTCAGGCAATGGCAGCTAAGCAGGATCTTTTTTGGGAAGACTGGACTATGCAGAGAACCTTTTAATTGCTGAGATTGGTCTTGCTATTCTCTCTATATATAACTCTTCAGCAGAAGTCCTCCCATCCTTGTGTGTGCCAGAGTTATATGTCTTTTTATTTGCACATGCACTGTGGGGAATCTCTTTGTCTACTAACTCTATTGAAATATTGCCAAACTTAAGCGATAAGAAAAACTTCTACATGTCTTAACACTATACTAAAATAGGGGATTCCTTGTGGTTTATTCACTACCTCTAAAAGGCATTTTGTACAGAAATTCTCTCCCACATGTAAGATAACCTGCTCTGCACTTTCTCTAAACCTGAACACATTCTGTTATAAACATCAACAGTGTACCAGATATCTTAGATAATAAGAAAACATGTCAAAAACAATATTAAAATGGATCCATCTGAAGAAAATAGGATAAAACATAAGCATTGTCAAGCTAAGTGTAAAACATTGATAAGACAGGCGAAGAGAGAATTTGAAATGAAATTGGCCATAGAGGCAAAAACTCATAATAAAACTTTTTTAAATATATCCAAAGCAAGAAACCTGTGAGGGAGTCGGTTGGACCATTAGATGACAGAGGGTTAAAGGGGCTCTTAGGGAAGATAAGGCCATTGCAGAAAGACTAAATGAATTCTTTGCCTCCGTGTTTACTAATGAGGATGTTGGGGAGATACCAGTTCCAGAGATGGTTTTCAGGGGTGATGAGTCAGACGAACTGAACGAAATCACTGTGAACCTGGAAGATGTAGTAGGCCAGATTGACAAACTAAAGAGTAGCAAATCACCTGGACCGGATGGTATGTATCCTAGGGTTCTGAAGGAACTCAAAAATGAAATTTTTGATCTATTAGTTAAAATTTGTAACCTATCATTAAAATCATCCATTGTACCTGAAGACTGGAGGGTGGCCAATGTAACCCCAATATTTAAAAAAGGCTCCAAGGGCGATCTGGGTAACTATAGACCAGTGAGCCTGACTTCAGTGCCGGGAAAAATAGTGGAAACTATTCTCAAGAACAAAATTGTAAAGCATATAGAAAGACATGATTTAATGGGACATAGTCAACATGGATTTACCCAAGGAAAGTCTTGCCTAACAAATCTGCTTCATTTTTTTTGAAGGAGTTAATAAACATGTGGATAAAGGTGAACCGGTAGATGTAGTGTATTTGGATTTTCAGAAGGCGCTTGACAAAGTCCCTCATGAGAGGCTTCTATGAAAACTAAAAAGTCATGGGATAGGAGGCAATGTCCTTTCGTGGATTATAAACTGGTTAAAAGACAGGAAACAGAGAGTAGGATTAAATGGTCAATTTTCTCAGTGGAAAAGGGTAAACAGTGGAGTGCCTCAGGGATCTGTACTTGGACCGGTGCTTTTCAATATATATATAAATGATCTGGAAAGGAATACGACGAGTGAGGTTATCAAATTTATTTATTTATTTGTTTATTTATTTCTTTTATATACCGACATTCAATCGAGATATCACATCGGTTTCCAGATAACCAAGAGAATAGGGCGTAGTCCGCCCTATTTTACATTATAACATGGTAACCAAAAAAAAAACAAAACAAAAACAATTATAACATATTATAACAGTGGTACATGGAACAGATGATACAAAATGATACATACAAAATGATGATACAAAATGATGATACAAAATGATGATACAAAATGATGATACAAAATTATTCAGAGTAGATAAATCACAAGCAGACTGTGATATATTGCAGGAGGACCTTGCAAGACTTGAAGATTGGGCATCCAAATGGCAGATGAAATTTAATGTGGACAAGTGCAAGGTGTTGCATATAGGGAAAAAATAACCCTTGCTGTAGTTACACGATGTAGGTTCCATATTAAGGGCTACCACCCAGGAAAAAGATCTAGGCATCATAGTGGATAATACTTTAAAATCGTCAGCTCAGTGTGCTGCAGCAGTCAAAAAAGCAAATAGAATGTTAGGAATTAGTAGGAAGGGAATGGTTAATAGAACGGAAAATGTCATAATGCCTCTATAATCGCTCCATGGTGAGACCACACCTTGAATACTGTGTACAATTCTGGTCACCGCATCTCAAAAAAGATATAGTTGCGATGGGAGAAGGTACAGAGAAGGGCAACCAAAATGATAAAGGGGTGGAACAGCTTCCCTATGAGGAAAGGCTGAAGAGGTTAGGGCTGTTCAGCTTGGAGAAGAGACAGCTAAGGGAGGATATGATAGAGGTCTTTAAGATCATGAGAGGTCTTGAACGAGTAGATGTGACTCAGTTATTTTCACTTTCAAATACTAGAAGGACTATTTATAAATTTATTTATTTTAAAGGTTTTGTATAACGATATTTGTTAGGAAAACATCACATCGGTTTCCATAGAACTATAAATAGCCAACAGGGCTTTACAATGCACCTGATACAATAAACAATAAACAGGGGAGGGGTGTGAAGAAGGAGGGGGCGGGAAGGAGGGGGAGATGGATTAGAGGGTGTGGGAAACCAGGGTTATACTGTACATATGGGTTAACATAAAACATAGTTAAATACAATTATAATTAGCATACATGAGGATTATAGTTAGAATAAATATAGATAATGTACATTGAAAATTAGGAGGATGGAGTTAAAGATGGGGTATTTGAAGGGGTATTTGAAGGGGGGGCATTCCATGAAGTTAGCAAGTAGCACATTTAAGACTAATCGGAGAAAATTCTTTTTCACTCAATCACAATAAAGCTCTGGAATTTGTTGCCAGAGGATGTGGTTAGTGCAGTTAGTGTAGCTGGGTTCAAAAAAGGTTTGGATACGTTCTTGGAGGAGAAGTCCATTAATGGCTATTAATCAATTTTACTTAGGGAATAGCCACTGCTATTAATTGCATCAGTAGCATGGGATCTTCTTAGTGTTTGGGTAATTGCCAGGTTCTTGTGGCCTGGTTTTGGCCTCTGTTGGAAACAGGATGCTGGGCTTGATGGACCCTTGGTCTGACCCAGCAAGGCAATTTCTTATGTTCTTATGTGTGTGCCCAAAAATCTAAAAGTATACTGGAACCATAAGGTACGTGTGAAGTCTATCCTGTGTCTGTAATCCATTACTTAATAAAATGTTTTACCATAAACTAAATCTTGGCAGTTTCCAGTGTTTTCGGTTTCAGTTTTTTCTGCTAGAAGCATTGCTGCTATTCAAAGTTGAGATTTAACTCCCTATCTGCTAGCTGGCTTTAAGTGGTCTTCTTATTTTTTAAGCAGGTCTTGTCTCCATTCTGTACTTTGTACTTCTCTGACTTGTATGTGACCTAGAGTATCCAGGCTTAATAGACTAGAAGAAGAGAGGGGAAAGTGGGAAGCTATGGGCTGTGAAGGGAGAGTGAGGGGGTTATGGGGGGAAGCAGCAAAGGGAGACAGGGCTGTGGGCTATGGGTTGCTGAGAAGGAGGGCTATCTAACAGCCCAGAATCCTGTCTTAATGCTTTAAGCAGTATTGTGTGTCATTACCTTTTCTGATAGAAACATTACTTTGAAAGCAAGTTATGTGCTGACCTTGTGCATAATATGAATAAAATGTGTCCTTTTCTCTCTCTAAAATCCTATTTCTCCATTTTACTATATATTTCACCATCTTAACTAAATTCTAATCATACTAGGTGGGGGGGAGAGCGAAGGCTGTGAGACATGTTCAGTGAGAACTTAAGCACAAAGCTCAAAGCTGCATTCTAATAAATGTAACTCGTTACAAATAAATCATTTTTGTATTTTCTTTCACATAAAGAGCTAAACTAACCTTTTATGAGATCCATCGAGATGATTTCCACAAGACTGTTTCTTACTACTTACACAATGCGTCAAAAGGAAGCAGGAGGTGTGAAGCCCCAGTGTTGTTTTCTTGGGGTGTAAGAGGAAGGAGCAGGAGGACTGAAACCCCAGTGGTGGTTATAAAGGCAAGGCAGGAAGGTGGTATCAATGCATATGGACCCCAGTGGTGGAATAAAGGGCAAGGGAGGCAGATAGTATGAGTGCATATGGACCCTAGTGGTGAGATACAGGGCAAGGCAGGCAAATGGAGTGTATGTTAGCCCCACTGATGGTACACAGGGCAAATAGGCAGATGGTGTGCGTGCTTGTTGGCTCCAGTGGTAGTATATAGGGCATGGCAGGCATATGGTGTCAGTATATGTTGGCCCTAGTGGTGGTAAAGAGGGAAAGGCAGACAGATGGTGACAGTGCATGTTGTTGGCCCCAGTGGCGGTATATTAGGGGTAAGACAGGCAGAAGGAAGCAGTGCAAGTTGGCACCAGTGTAGTATACAGGGCATGACAGGCAGATGGTGACAGTATATGTTGGCCCCAGTGGTGGTAAAGAGGGAAAGGGGGACAGATGGTATTAGTGCATGTTGGCCCCAGTGGTGGTATATAGGGTAAGACAGGGAGAAGGAAGCAGTGCAAGTTGGCCCCAGTGCTGTTTTTGAAGACATGGCAGGATAAAGCGAGATATGTGTGGCCCAAATGATGGAGTTAAGGATACAGTAGGGCACAGCACTGGGTGTGGTCTGGCCCTTGAAATGGCAATCTCGGGCCCTAGAGGCAGCAGCAGTGTTCTTGTAGAAATGTGGCCCAACTTAAGTTGTTGGGGACACAGCAGTACACAGCATTGGATGTAAAATGGCCTTCGTAATGGCATTTTGGATCTGGGAGGCAGCAGCAGTGTGTAGCCCAACTGATGGTGATAGGGACACAACAGGACTCAGTATTTGATATATTCTGGCCCTAGAATTAGCATCTCAGGCCTGGGAGGTAGAAGGTTATGTTTGCGTGAATGTGACCCAATTAAGGTGTTGGGGACACAGCAGGATTCTGATTTGGATGTGTTATGGCTCTCAGAATAGCATCTCAGTCAATGGGAGGCAGTAGCAGTGTGTTTGCAAAAGTGTGGCCCAACTGACAGTGTTGAGGATAAGGAAGGACTCAGCAGGGCAGTCCCAGGTTATTTAATACATGTATTTTGGTCTTATCCTCAGATAAAATCTTTTTGATGTAAGGTGGCTCATTATCTTCATTAAATTCTAGGCCAAAGTGTTCCCTGCACTGTCAAAATAGTTTTATTTGATGACTCTTCCTCCTCACAACTGCAATTCAGAAACAAGGGGATAAATGTATTTGTGAGAGAAATATTTCTTATGGGCACAAAGTCAATCTTATCTGTCTGGAAGAGTTCTGATAGACCCTCATTTTGGCACTGGCTCAATCAACTTCATTAGTTGACGCAAATGGAAATCTATCAAGCCGCTCTTGTTTTCCACATAGAAGATCTTTTTTGAATGTTTAGCACAAATATGTGCAAAATGTATCCCCTCATGTTAGAGGTTGGGTACTTAATTTTTAAGATGGTACCCTGCTAGAATGGCTGAGGATCATTGTTAACAAGTGGCTTATTTTCTCTTCTTGTGGTTTGGAAAGGGTGGGATAATATGGGATGGGTGTTATGGATTATTGTCCTTTGATGTGCTCAGGGAGGCATAAGGAACCAATGCTCCTGGGGCTTAATCTCTTACTTTGCACTTGGCAGAGGGGTCTTCCTCTACATAAAGAAAGGGAGGGGGAAGGGGAAGAAAAAAATTAGTTGCATATATTGTTTATGTGATTGTTGCTTGTACGGGTACAATTGACACAACCGTACAAGGATATTGTATTGTATTTCATTGTTGCTTAAAAATTTCAAACAATAAAACCTGGGTTTCTTTGGTGGGAACTTGTTATGGTCCTGGTCTGCAGAGGTCCGCGGCTGGTCCTTCTTCCTACCTCTGAGCTGATTCGGGCAGCCGCGACGTATCAGGCCTCCATTCGGGCCTGCTCGCAGCTCCCTCCTTGAGGGAGAAGCCGCCGACGCTCTCCGGCTGGTCCCACCTCCCTAGGGCGTGGCGCGCGTGTAGGGCTTAGAATTTAAAGGGACCAGCAACGGGAAAGATGGCTCTGGCCCGAGGATGATGACAGACGCCTTCAGGGATTTAAACCCTGTAGCCAGCCCTACTCTTTGCCTTGCAATGGGTCGTCTTGCCTAGAGTGCTTGTTGCTTGTTCCTGACTTCGGCTTGTTCCTGACTTCGGCTTCATTCCAGCCTTGTCTCCTGCTCCTGTTCCCTGCTTCTCCCTGGTTCATCTTCCTGGCTCCTGGCTTGGTACGTCCTCTGGTATCCTGCTTCGCTGCCCGTCCCGATTCCTGGCTTGTCTTCAGTTTCTGCTGTCTGCCGCCTGTCCTGACTGCTGGTCTGTTCCACGTTTTGCTCCACTGCCACCTGCCTTGACTCAGACTTCTCTTGAACTCTCTTCTACAGGAGACCCCACCTAAGTCCAAGCGGCCCAGGTCTCCAGGGCTCCTCCCGGGGGGACTTCAGGTTTCCAGTGGTGATGTTCCTGTTGTCCCCTGGCTTCGATCTGCCTCCCAGCTATGACTTCCGCTGTGGGCATCCCCTCAGTGGATAAGCATCATCTCTGAGTCGGCCCAAGGATCCACGATCTCAACAGTTTGCAAGGCCATGGACCCGGCGGACCTTGCTGGCCTTCAGGCCATTCCTGTTATTGCCCAACATCTGCAGCAGCAGCAACACTGCTTGGATGTCCTAGCCGCAACAGTAGAGAGACTGAAAAACCGGTTGGACGCCACTCCCCCAGTAGCGCCTCCTGCTCCAGTCCCGGTTCCAAGTCCCAGACCAGCAGTTTCCACACAGCTACCAGCTCCGCCCCGGTATCGGGCGAAGTTAAGCACTGGCCATGGGTTCCTTAACCAATGCTATATACGATTACACTATTTGCCGACACAGTTCCCGTCGAATCTCGTGAAGACTAGCTATATTGTATCCTTGCTGGGATGGGAGGGGCTCTGGCTTGGGCCTCTCCACTGTGGGAACGCAACGATCCAATTCTAGGAAACTTGCAACAGTTTGTATCTACGTTTAAACAAGTGTTTGATGAACCAGCTCGTAAATCCACCGCTGCTGCCGAATTGCCTGCGCCTAAAGTCAGGTTTCCCGTTCGCTGGCAGAATATGCGGCCAAGTTCCACACATGGGCGATTGAGTTGGACTGGAGGGAAGACAGTCTTCATAGTATCTTCTTGGAAGGATTGTCCTCCCGTATTAAAGATGAGCTAGCAGCAAAGGATCTTCCTGATGACCTGGACAGCATGATAGACCTGGCAGGAAGGGTCGACCGCTGGCTCCAACAATGATTCCGAGAGGGAAGATCGGTTTGAAGACCGTTTAACCTAGCGCCCGCATTCTCTCGACCCATGTCCTTCTCCTTTTGCCTCTCTGGGCAGCCAAGGTGGGAACCCATGCAACTGGGATGAAGTTCCCTTTCCCAGGAGGAGAGGAGATGTCGACGCTCGCTAGGCCTTTGCCTATACTGCAGGAATAAAGAGCATTTCTTAGCCCACGTGGTGAATGGCCGGAAAATGCCAGGACCTAGGCATCATCGGGGAGCTGACCCTAGGTTGCATCAATTCCACTCCTCAATGTACCGTACAGTCACCCTCGAATACCCTGGAGGTTCCTTCTCCACTTTGGCTTTTGTCAACTCCAGAGCAGGAGAAAATTTCATTTTCGCTGACTTCATTCAACAACCACAGCTAGCCGAACAACCTCGGATTCCTCCACTTCTAATTTCTTCCATTCATGGAACTCCTCTTCTGGGTAGTATCTCTACCAGCACTAAGCCCTTAACTCTCCATACAGGACTCCTGCATACTGAAAATATTTCATTCCTGGTGCTAGAAAGAGCCGTTCATCCAATCAATCTTGGGCTTGCCCTGGCTCCAGAAACACTCCTCGATCCTCCATTGGGATACCCTCCAAATAACATCCTGGAGCCCAGCCTGTTTTACTTCATGCCTAGCTACAGTTCTGCGGTCTTGTGTCTCACTCTTGACTACCTCTCTAACAATACCCAAACACTATCTGGACTATATGGATGTCTTTTCTAAGGAGAAGGCCGAACTCCTCCCAAACCACTGGCCTTTTGATTGTGCCATAACTTGTTGCCAGGTACCTCACCCCCCAAGGGGTGCGTATATCCTTTGTCACTTCCAGAAACCCGAGCCATGTCTAGCTACATTCAGGAGAACTTAGACTGTGGCTTCATCAGACCCTCAAACTCTCCAGTGGGAGCCGGATTCTTTTTTGTAGCGAAAAGGATGGGTCACTTAGACCATGTATTGATTACCGAGGCCTCAACGCCATCACTTGGCGTGATAGATACCCGTTGCCGCTGATTCCAGAACTTTTAGACAGGCTGCAAGGATCCAAGATTTTTACTAAGCTTGACCTCCGGGGTGCGTATAATCTCGTAAAAATACGACCGGGGATGAATGGAAGACAGCATTCAATACTCAAGATGAGCACTACGAGTACCTGGTCATGCCATTTGGTTTATGTAATGCCCTTGCGGTATTCCAAAACCTAATGAATGAAGTGTTAAGAGACATGCTACACACGTCCGTCATCATATACTTGGATGATGTACTAATTTATTCCAAGGACCTTCTTAATCATTGTCTACACGTTCAGAGAGTATTACAGAAACTTCAAGACAATTGTCTCTTGCCAAATTGGAAAAGTGCCAGTTTGAGCAGGAATCTCTGCCCTTCTTGGCTACATTGTCTCTTCTACAGGCTTCCACATGGACCCTGACAAAGTAGCAGCAATCAAGGATTGGCTCCAACCAGTGAGAGTTAAGGCCCTGCAACGTTGCCTTGGATTCACCAACTTCTACCGCCAGTTTATACCGCATTACTTCAGAAAGTGGTTCCGCTCACCGCCCTAACCAAGAAAGGAGCAAATGCCAAGTTCTGGCCCCTGGCAGCACAACTTGCCTTTCAGGATCTAAAGAAAGCCTTCCTTCTGGATATGTGCTTGCACCATCCAGATCCACAGTGTCAGTTCATTGTGGAGGTAGACGCGTTGGATCTAGCCGTAGGGGCTGTTCTTAGCCAGAAATCCAATAAAGGCAAACCATTACCGTGCTCCTATTTCTCTCGGAAGTTCTCACCCGCTGAGAAGAATTATGGCATAGGGAACAAAGAGTTATTGGCCATTAAGTTGGCGTTTGAAGAATGGCATCAGTGGCTGTAAGGGGCTCTACACCCTATTATCGTTTATATGGATCACAAAAATCTAGAGTTTTTGTGTCAAGCTCAACGCCTCAACCTGCAACAAGCCCGATGGTCTCTATTTTTCAGCCGGTTCAATTTCTTCTTCTTCGCTACAGACCAGCTTCGAAGAATGTTCAGGCAGATGCATTGTCTCGCACTACGGAGACAGAAGATGCCTCCAATCCTCCTCAATACATCCTAGATCCAGCTAAAGTCCTCGTTGCAGCTTCCAATGTGGTCTCCATGGATAAAACCATGGTACCTATTCGCTTACAAAAGAAAGTGTCATGGGCTCATGATTCTTTGACCGCAGGACATACTGGAGCAGCTCGAACCTTGGAACTACTGACCAGATACTATTGGTGGCCTCAGATCAAGAAGGATGTTCAGCTGTATGTTGGTTCCTGTCCTACTTGTGCTAGACAAAACCTTTGCCTGGCCATCCCTGGGGGCTTCTCCAACCTTTACCCATTCCAACAGAGCTGTGGACAAATCTGTCTACTGACTTTATAGTGGACCTACCACCTTCGGAAGGGAAGACCGTGATATTTATTTATTTATTTATTTATTTATTTATTTATTTATTTAAGGTTTTTATATACCGGCATTAGTATGCAAACATCATGCCGGTTTACATTGGAACTAAAAAGGAGGAAAGGAAATACAATGAACAGGGGTATTGGGAGGGATATGGGTTATGGTTGACAGATTTTCTAAAATGGCCCACTTTGTGCCTTTAACCAAGTTGCCGACGGCACACAAACTAGCGCAACTCTTCACTCAACATATATTTCGTATACATGGACTTCCACTCCATATTGCCTCTGACCGAGGTTCACAGTTCACGGCCAAGTACTGGAAAGCACTCTGTAAGAAGTTCGGGGTACAACTGGACTTTACAACAGCCTTTCATCCACAAGGCAATGGTCAAGCGGAATGAATGAATCGGACCTTGAAAACATTTCTCCGAGCTTTCATAGGAGACAAACAAGATGATTGGGTGGCCTTACTGCCATGGGCAGAATTCTCGTAGAACCATCACTGTCATTCATGCCACCAGTCTATCCCCTTTACAATTGGTTTATGGGGGAAAAAAAACAAGCCTCCTCTGCCCCTGCCTCTGCCTGTGCCATCTCCTGTGGCGCAATTGACAGCTCAACAGCTACAAAATCTTTGGGGATCCACTCAAAACAAATTACAACAAACTGCTGCTGCCGCAAAGAAACACGCAGACAGACAGCGACGTCCTGCCCTGGTATTCCTCCCGGGAGACAAGGTTTGGTTAAGTACAAAGAACATTTGCTTACGGATTCCCTCCATACGCCTAGCTCCTAGGTACATTGGCCCGTTCGTGGTAACGGAGTGAGTAGGTGCTGTCTCGTACCCCTTACGTCTTCCGACCACACTAAGGGTTCATAATGTTTTCCATGTGTCCTTACTCAAGCCTTTGGTCTTGTCAGCCTTCCACGACAAGCCTCCTGAACATACCAAATCTGTGGCAGAGGAGGAGACCATCTACCAAGTAAAAGAGGTCTTAGATGTGCGTTTTCATCATAGAAGATGGGAGTATCTTCTCTCCTGGGAGGGATATGGTCCTGAGGAGAATACTTGGGAACCCGCCTCCAACATTCTGGACAAGTCTCTCCTCCACCAGTTTCATTCAGACCATCCTGCAAAGCCGAAATCCCCGGGAAGGGGCATAGGAGTTGGGGTACTGTTACAGTCCCAGTCCACAGAGGTCCACAGCCGGTCCCTCTCCCTACCTCGAGGCTGATTTGCATGGCCGTGACATCTCAGTCCTCTGTTCGGGCCTTGCTTGGCCTTGCTTGTGGATCCCCTCCTCGAGGGAGAAGCCACCGATGCTCTCCGGCTGGTCCCGCCTCCCTAGGCGGGTGCACGCGTAGAGGCTTAGAATTTAAAGGGGCCAGCGCAGGAAAGATGGCTCCGCCCCGAGGATGACGACAGACACCTTCAGGGAATTAAACCCTGCAGCCAGCCCTACTCTTTGCCTCATCTTTGAGCCAGCCCAAGGGTCCACGATCTCAACAGAACTGCCCTCTTGAATATAGTTCTAAGGAGACAGCGGGACATCCAGGATATAGGATGAGATCAGCCTGTGGGCTAATAGGCACAGAGACCCTCCATGGGGAGTGAGTCCTGTAGGGATGCTTCCCCTAAAGGGAGAGGCTTGAGGCCAAGCAGTGGAAGAAATGTTCCCTCCCCCTCTCCTGAGGAAATGAACAGGAGATGAAGAAGAGGTTTTCCAATAGGAAGAATGCCTCAGGGAGGACCAGAGTATGGAGGAGACTGGGGAAATCTTCACACTGCTGGAAGGAGGGACACGAGACCATTGAGGAGAGGAGCCTGGGGGATCCAGGGATCGGTGAGTAGAATATGGGGATAGAGCTGGTGGGGTGTATTAGGGATGTGCAGACCAAAAGTTTAAGTTCATAAGTCCATAAGTCGAAAGGGGGTCCCATTTGCGGTCAATATGGACATATGGAGAATTCCATAAGTTGAGTCTATGTCCATATGTGCAAATAAAAATTTAAACCCCTCACCCGCCTTAACCCCCCCCCCCCAAGACTTACCAAAACTCCCTGGTGGTCCAGCGGGGTCAGGACGCCATTCCTGAACTCCTTTGCAAGGAGCACGTGACGTCGGCGTCACGTCGGAGTGACGCGGCGTCACGTGATTCCCCTCGGGTTCGCTCCCGGACCCCTCGTTGGGCTCAAAAGGCACTTTTGGCCAGCTTGGGGGGGCCTCCTGACCCCCCCAAGCTGGCCAAAAGTGCCTTTTGGGCTCAACGAGGGGTCCGGGAGCGAACCCGAGGGGAATCACGTGACGCCGCGTCACTCTGACGTGGCGCCGACATCACGTGATTCCCCACGCGTCCGCGCCCGGACCCTCACGGAACTTTTGGCCAGCTTTGGTAAGTCTTGGGGGGGGGGGATTAAGGAGGGTGAGGTGTTTAAATTTTTATTTAGATCAACAATCGCGATTTCCAACGTATTCAACATAGCTATGTTGAATAAGTTGGAAATCCGATCCTTTAAGCCTCATCTTTTTTTTAAGTTAAAAAAAAAAATAAGTTGCGTTTTCCATTTAAGTTCAAAACGAATGCACACCCCTAGGGTGTATTGAATGACTCCTAAAACATAAAAGCATTTAGGAATATGAGCCCCATGTTCCACAAAGGAATCTGTGTGTAGGAGGAAGAGAAAAATTGGGGGCTGTGATTTATATGTACCACAGGAGATTTGGAATAAAGACAGGAGTGGAACAAGAGAAGGGAGACCTTTATTAGTGAGAGTATCATAAGCCTTGTGATACAGACTATCCTGTGAACTCTGATTTATTCAGTATTATTCTTCTACCCTGTATATTATGCACCTAGTTGTTGGCTGGTAACCTCAGAAAGAAAGGTTTTGATTATATCTAAAGAGATGTGCGGTCCTTGATTGTGAACTTGGCATTTGTGTCCAGGACAGTTAATTTCCATGGACTATGAAATCCTGACTCTAATTATGGAGGGTATACAGCATGATCACCATTACTTTCAGGTGGGAGAGGCCCTGCAGACCCATTTCTTTTCTTTCCTCTTCTTTGTGATGTTTTATTTTCCCAAGCTTTTATGAAGGTGCAGACTATACTGTGGTGATTACCTCTACACTGTTTTCATCCTTCTGAAATTTATGTTCTTACTGTTCTCACTCAATAAAGTATCCCATCTATTCATATTTTTAGGCTCAAAAATATTTGTGCAACCCCACTCCAGGGAGTTCACTAAATTCTGGTGGGGCCATAAAAATTATCGATTGTCTCTTTGGGGCTGGAACCTCAGACTAGCTCGATCACCATCTCTTACCCCAGGGACTGGGTCCTTTTTGGTGGGGGAAAGAATTTAACTTTCAGGGCCTGGAGTGACAGGAGTGACTTCCTGGTGAGTTTTACCTATTCCTGGGCAAAGTGTAACTTCCCACTGGGTGCTGTAGTGCCCAAGAACCACACTGGAGACTGAGGAAGTGACCAAAAATAAATTCTTTACTGATGAATATTTCAAATGGTAAATGGCACATAGAAACATAGCAATATAGAAATGACGGCAGAAAATGACCAAACGGCCCATCCAGTCTGCTCAGCAAGCTCACACACTTATTTTTCCATACTTATCTGTTTCACCAACCACCAAGGTCAGGGCCCTTTTGGTAAATGTTTGATTCAAATTTCCTGCCACCCCCTGTCGTTGATGCAGAGAGTAATGTAGTTACATTAAAAGTGAAGCATAAGGCTTAATGGTTAAGGGTAGTAACCGCCGCATCAAGCAAATTACCTCGATGCTTTTTACCCAGACTGCACAGATCAATGTCTTATTGGATGTTGTCTGAATGAAAATCCTCTTTTCCACATTTCCCCCTGCCGTAGAAGAAGAGAGCAATGCTGGATATGTATTCAAAGTGAAGTATCAGGCTTAATTGGTTTAGGGTAGTAATCACCGCAATAAGCAAGCCACCCCCATGTTTATTTGTTTACCCAGACTGTGCAGTTCAGTCCTTTTTGGTTGTTGTCTGAATGCAAATCCTCTTTTCCACATTTCCCCTTGCTGTTGAAGCAGAGAGCAATGATGGAGTTGCATTAACCATGTGAAAGCTTATTGAGTAAGGGTAGTAATCACCAGTTAGTAAGAACATAAGAACATAAGAAAATGCCATACTGGGTCAGACCAAGGGTCCATCAAGCCCAGCATCCTGTTTCCAACAGTGGCCAATCCAGGCCATAAGAACCTGGCAAGTACCCAAAAACTAAGTCTATTCCATGTAACCATTACTAATGGCAGTGGCTATTCTCTAAGTGAACTTAATAGCAGGTAATGGACTTCTCCTCCAAGAACTTATCCAATCCTTTTTTAAACATAGCTATACTAACTGCACTAACCACATTCTCTGGCAACAAATTCCAGAGTTTAATTGTGCGTTGAGTAAAAAAGAACTTTCTCCGATTAGTTTTAAATGTGCCCCATGCTAACTTCATGGAGTGCCCCCTAGTCTTTCTACTATCCGAAAGAGTAAATAACCGATTCACATCTACCCGTTCTAGACCTCTATGATTTTAAACACCTCTATCATATCCCCCTCAGTCGTCTCTTCTCCAAGCTGAAAAGTCCTAACCTCTTTAGTCTTTCCTCTTCCACCATTCCAGCAAGCCACCCCCATGCCTCTTCTCTTCATTCCCATCTTCTAGCCTTTATGGACCCATGCACCTTTGAAATCCTTCACAGTTTCAGTCTTCACCACTTCCTCTGGAAGGGAATTCCAGGCATCCACCACCCTCTCCGTGAAGAAATGCTTCCTGACATTGGTTCTGAGTCTTCCTCCCTGGAGTTTCAAATCGTAATCCCTAGTTCTACTGATTTTTTTTCGAATGGAAAAGGTTTTTTGTTGACCATGGATCATTAAAACCTTTCAATCTCTCCTCATATGTCATTTTATGAAGAACAACCACCTTTTTGGTCACCCTTTTCTGAACTGCCTCCATCCTGTCTGTTATGGTTTTGAGGTGTTTGGGTGGATTCTTGGGTGCTTCAGTGATGGCCACTCCCATGGGGAGGAGCCCCATGAGGAACTGTAGTACCAGGCTAGACTCAGAATGCACAAACACAGAGATAAGTTTTATTATGCAGCTTGTAGTAATCACCAGAGGTGGCAGAAGTGAGTAGATTCTTGCAGCAGCAGTCTGGGGTCCTTGGCTGAGGAGACCCATCCCACAATGGTGGTTTAGGGAGCTCCGATGCAGATTTCCAATGAGGAGCTGTAGGTAAGACAGACTGATAGATATTAGATTACTCACAACTCTTGTAGCTGTAATAATAGAGTTCCCAGCAGGTAGAAGTAAATGGTTAGCAGACACCACGGTAGATGACACAGGCCCTCGAGGAGCGAGTACCTGGATAATGGATAAGCACCTGAAGATAAGCAAAGGACCCCGAGGAGTGGGTTCCAATGACGATATAGAAAAGTTTTTAAATAAATAAATAAATATTAGATTACTCACAACTCTTTATAGCTGCAATAGTAGAGTTCCCAGCAGATAGAAGTAAATGGTAAGCAGGCACCAAGGTAGATGACACAGGCCCTTGAGGAGTGAATACCTGGATACTGGATAGGTACCTGGAAGTAAGCAAAGGAGGAGCGGGTACCCAAGTGAGCAGAACCCGGAAGAGTAGAGAGAACTTCCAGTGGCAGCAGGAAGTGGCAGAGCAGCTTAGACTGGACAAGTCCAATCCTTGCTAACTCAAAGTCAGTCAGCAAATAGGGCAGGCTAAAAACCCAGATGACGTGACATCAGTTGAGGGGAACGCCCCCGAGGTTTGCGCCAATGCAGGAATAAAGACGTGGGTAGCGTGCGCTCGCACGCGCACCCTAGCAGGCCCGCAGGTGCATCATGGCGGAATGCCTTGCCAAAGCTGTTCTGGGGACGCTGGAGGGTGCAGCTAGCAGACACGGCGGTCGCCATCTTCCCGAAGCTGGACAGATAGGGCATGTTTGTACAGCATGGCCAGCTTGTCCACAATACATGCCGAGGCCCAATCTTTGTCATGTTCTTCTCTCCTTAGAAGTCAGGTGACTGCAGCCTAGTTGCATCGGTTCTTCTTCACCAGCAACAGGATTAGACCAAATAGGCGTAGATACTGGTTTGACTCGAGTTTCTCCCTGGCTGGATCTCCTGGGACTCTTGACCTCTTGAACCTTATCCCGAAGTCATTGATCAATCGGTGTGGCCAACTTCATCAGGTCCTCCAAGGTCTCAGGCATTTCTTGAGCCGCCAATTCATTTTTTAGCTGGGAGTTCAGGCCCTCAAAGAAGAGCATCTTCAGGCATCTCACATCCCAATTTAGCTCTGAAGCCAAAGTCTTGAATTCTATGGCGACGTCTGGTAAAGGTTTATTATTTTGCTTCAGATGAACCAATGCAGATCCTGAAGTCGTGTACCAGGCACGTTCATCAAATACAGATTTGAATAGTTCCAAGAACCCGGTAAGGTCCCTCAGGATGGGATCATCACGCTCCCACAGCGGGGAAGCCCAAGCCAGTGCTCTTCCATCCAGATAAGACAGGATATACGTGGTCTTGGCATAGGCTGTGGGAAAATGGTTAGAAGCAGGGCAAAATGCATACAGCATTGGTTGATAAATCCTCTACATCTCCAAACTTCCCCTGAGAAGCGAATAGAAGCGGAGAGAGGTACAACAGTCTTAACCGTCACTTCTGGCGGCGTCTCTTTACCTGTGGTAGTAGAAGCGTTCATCTATGAATGCAGTAGATTAAAGGCCACTGCAAGCTATCCAGTGAGTTCTGTTGTTCGGTGATTCGCTGGGCCAGGCCTGGAATAGCATGCAACGTGGAGAGCTGAGCCAAATCCATGGAGTTAGCAATCTGTTATGTTTTTGAGGTGTTTGGGTGGATTCTTGGGTGCTACAGTGATGGCCAGTCCCACGGGAAGGAGCCCCGTGAGGAACTGTAGTACCAGGCTAGACTCAGAATGCACAAACACAGAGATAAGTTTTATTATGCAGCTTGTAGTAGTCACCAGAGGTGGCAGTAGTGAGTAGATTCTTGCAGCAGCAGTCTGGGGTCCTTGGCTGAGGAGACCCATTCCCCCAATGGTGGTGTAGGGAGCTCCAATACAGGTTTCCAATGAGGAGCTGTAGGTAAGACAGACTGATAGATATTAGATTACTCACAACTCTTGTAGCTGCAATAGTAGAGTTCCCAGCAGGTAGAAGTAAATGGTAAGCAGGCACCAAGGTAGACGACACAGGCCCTCAAGGAACGAGTAGCTGGATACTGAATAGGTACCTGGAAGTAAGCAAAGGGCCCCCGAGGAGCGGGTACCCAAGTGGGCAGAACCCCAAAGGGTAGAGAGAGTTTCCAGGGGCAGCAGGAAGCAACAGAGCAGATAAGACCAGACAAGTCCAATCCTTGCTAACACAAAGTCAGTCAGGAAATAGGGCAGGCTAAATACCCGGATGGCAAGACATCAGTTGAGGGGAACGCCCCCGAGGTTCGCAGGTGCAACATGGCGGAATGCCTTGCCAAAGCCGTTCTGGGGACATCGGAGTGTGTGGCTAGCAGACGCGGCGGTCGCCATCTTCCCAAGGCTGGTGGAGAAAGCGAATAAAGAGATGAGGCAAGTAGGATGAAGCTGTCTGAGTCCGACGGACGCAACACTGTCTCTGTCCCTTTGGAGATACGGTCTCCAGAACTGAACACATTACTTCAGGTGAGGCCTCACCAAGACCCTGTACAAGGGGATAATCATTTCTTTTTTCTTACAAGATAATCCTCTCTTTATGCAGCCCAGCATTCTTCTGGCTTTAGCTATTGCCTTGTCACATTGTTTCACCGACTTCAGATCGTTACACACTATAACACCAAGGTCTTTCTCCTGCTCCGTGCACATCAGCCCTTCACCCCCCATCAAATACAGTTCTTTCAGATTTCCAGACCCCATATGCATGACTCTGCACTTCTTGGTATTGAATCTCAGCTGCCATACCTTTGACCATTATTCCAGCTTCCTTAAATCCAGTCTCATTCTCTCCACTCCTTCTGGCATGTCCACTCTGTTGCAGATCTTAGTATCATCCACAAAAAGATAAACCTTACCTTCTATCTCGTCCGCAATGTCGCTCACAAAGATATTGAACATGACTAGTCCCAACACCGATCCTTGTGGCACTCCACTTAACACTGTTCTCTCTTCAGAGTAAGTTCCATTTACCATCACACATTGTCTTCTGTCCATCAACCAGTTTGCAATTCAGGTCACCACCTTGGCACTCACTCCTAAGCTTCTCATTTATTCACAAGCCTCCTGTGTGGGACCATATCAAAAGCTTTGCTGAAATCCAAATAGATGACATCGAGCAGTCTTCCTCGATCCAATTCCCTAGTCACCCAATCAAAAAAGTCAATCAGATTTGTCTGATAGGACCTTTCACTGGTGAATCCATGCTGCCTCTGGTCCAGCAATTCTTCTGACTGTAGATAGTTCACTATTATTTCCTTCACAGCGACTCCATTACTTTTCCTACCACCGAGGTGAGGCTAAACAGCCTGTAGTTTCCAGCCTCCTCTCTGCTCCCACACTTGTGAAGCGGGACCACCACCGCTCTTCTCCAATCGCTCGGCACCACTCCCATTTCTAGGGATCTATTGAACAGGTCACGCAGCGGACCCGCCAGCACATCTCTGAGCTCCCTCAATATCCTAGGATGAACCTCATCAGGCCCCATGGCTTTGTCCACTTTCAGTTTTCCTAGCTCTTCCCATACATTCTCTTCTGTAAACGGAGTTACATCTACTCCACTCCCCTCCAGTTTCTTGTTACCTAGCGACGGTCCTTCTCCAGGGTTTTTTTTAAGTGAACACCGAACTGAAGTATTCGTTTAATATTTCTGCCATTTCTTCATCTTTCTCCACATATTGATCCTTTTCACCTTTCAATTTCACTATACCACTTTGAACTTTTCCCCTTTCTCTGATGTACCTGAAAACCTTGGTAATTGCTCCTTTTGCTCCTTTTACAGACTTAGCCCTCAGTATCACAGTGACGTTTGGTTACGGTCATTTTTCCTCTATGTGTATGGGTCTCCTTGCCAGGGTCCAGAGTTACTTCCATCCTCCAGTAAGTGGGAAAAAGTGTAAACCCCAGGTGGTTGGAAGATCCTTTGGTGGTGCAGGAATACTCCTCCAACCTCGACCAAATTGTTGGGCAAGATTGTCTAAGCACAGAGAGTCCAAATCCTCTCTCTCCCTAGGGGCAAAGACCACGTTTGGGTGTTCTTAGCGATTTTAATACTGTTCGTACAGTTAAGAGATAGTTTTTCTTTTTCTCTCGGTCTCTCTCAAATCCCTAATGGGAGGGATCTTGCCAGGAGCATGCAGCTCTCAGATATCTGAGTAGGGAAGGAAGAGGGGCAGCCAAACCTTCTACCATCATCTTCTAAACAAAAGCTTCTTCCACAAAACTAAGATGAACACTGGAAGGTCCTGGCATCGGATCACCACCTTCCTCCGTTCTTGCTAAAGTGAAGAGGGGCAGGTTTTCCCTAACTTGAGCAGTCCCAGAAACAGAGCTCCCCATTCCCTGAGTCCAGGTGGTGCACAGGGTTTCACAATCCTTCCTACTAATCAAAGTCTCTTTAAGCCCAAAAGTAACTTGGGAAAAAGACCCTACACTCAAGGAAGTAGATAAACAGGGCAGATCCCCGACCAGTCTCACTGACTTCCAGCAGGTTTTGCCGGAGTCCTACAGAGCAGGCCCAAAACTCCAGCTCAGACAGAACTCCTCCAAACACCTCCTCTAACGTCAAAAACAATTCACACTGCCCCCAGAGCTCTCAGGAAAGAGCAGCTTTAAAAATCTTG
Source organism: Rhinatrema bivittatum (assembly GCF_901001135.1). NCBI lineage: Eukaryota > Metazoa > Chordata > Amphibia > Gymnophiona > Rhinatrematidae > Rhinatrema > Rhinatrema bivittatum. The sequence continues at coordinate 410,044,694 of NC_042616.1, read as the reverse complement.
CAAAGGGGATGGCCATTCCAGCACCCTCAAAGGGAGGGGGCTGAATTTGAATGGTTTCTCCCTAACTCACTAACCTGCATTGACAATCTGAATCAGGATTTACCTAGGGCTTACTGGTACCATGACCATAGGATCTAGCGTAAGTTCCTGTTTACTGTACACCGACGTGATATCTTTGATGAGCGGAGGTATATAAAAACTTATAAATAAATAAATACATAAATAAATCTATTACATATGCACATGTATTGCATATATGATAAAAGACAAAGGGTTGAATTAGCAAAAGCTTGAATCGTGAGCAGTATCACCAGTTGTCAAGGTTTCAGGTCTAGTCTAAGACAGAATTTTCTAACCATTTTTTTCTCTTTGTAGCTCAACCAATACATCAAGGAGGTTCATTTTAAAACCACTGATGGATATGAGATCTTCTTTGATGATAAAGGGAATGCTCCAGCTAACTATGACATCATAAACTGGGTCATGTACCCTAATGGTTCCATAAACAGCATCACTGTTGGAAAATTCAATTTCTCAACTTCAAGTGGGCAGCAGCTCTTTGTGAACCAAAGTACCATCTTGTGGCATCCTTCCTTTAACCAGGTTTGGCATGTTATATTTGGTTTTATTTGTTTGTTTATACAATTTCTAACCCACTGATCCACAAATCTCAGTGGGTAACACAAAATATACTCATAAAATACAATCCAACAGCAATAAACAACTAAACATAACAGCACATAATACAGTAAAGCAAAGCCAAAATGAAACATAAAGTGGCTGCTTAACCAAGCTTAGAGGGTCCTAGACTACAATCAGTGTTTTTTTTTTCCTGCAAAAGCCATGGCAAAAAGATGAGATTTAAGTTGTTTCCTAAAGCGAAGCAGGTAGTTTTCATGTCTAAGCTGTTCAGGCCATAGAATCAGACCAGCTATACTAAACAGTTTTCTCTGGCAGATGCCAGGTGCGCGTGTTTCATGGTGAGCACTTCAGGGAGTTGCTGAGATGAGGAGCGGAGGGCACACATGGAAGCATATCAGCAGATGGCAAGTTGGAGACAAGGGGGAGTAAAGTTGTGCAAGGCGTTATGGACAGTAAAGAGGACCTTAAATCTGATCCTCCTCTCCACAGGAAACCAGTGTAACGACATCAGCAATTGTGAGATTATGTCCACGAAAGGGAATGCCAGAGATTAGCCATGCAGCTGTTGCACCCATCGGTCACAGATGGCCGCAACCTCTATTGCTCACCTCCTTTTTTCCTACACCAGTAATTCTCGGACAATTGGCGACCTCTGCCTCTGCATGCCACTCTCCTCAGCATTCCTAGGACGGCGTGGGCAATTCCGTCTGCCATCTTGAATCGGGGATTACCTAAGGCACGCGCACGCGTGCCAGGCCCCATCTTATACACGTTATGGCGGGAACCTCGGGGGCGTCCCCTCTACATGACATCATCTGCCTGCGTGTATTTGAGCCAGCCAGGCTGAGCTACCTACGAGTTAGCAAGGACTTCCTTTCTGCTTTACTTCGTTATGCTGAACTTGTTCCTGACCCAGAGACTCGAACACTTTAGGTACCCGCTCTGGCTATCCGCTTCTCAGAGGGCCTTCCTGCCTGGAGTCTCTCTTCATCAACTCTTGGTTTTGTCTGGTTCAGCCTTGTGACTTCGCTACCGTGTTCACCTCAGCAACCTTCCTTGCACACTTCAGAGTGAGTACCATCTGCTATTTAGCTTTGCTGACCTCCTGCTCTACTCTTAACACTCTCCTGCACTGCGGGCCACTCCCGGATCAATACAGAGAAGTTCCATCGAAGGAGGGATTCCCCGGCTTACCCCGCTCCGCGGACCACTACTGGGGATATCATCATTGAGCTATCCATTTCTCTGGACTGAGTTTCTCTCTTCCCACGGTGGCCTGGTTCTAATCGACTTGGCAATGAGTTCCTTTCTTGCAGTATCCTGCGTATCTCTCTACGGATGCTGGTTCCTGGTTCCTGCTCATCTTGGCATGAGACACTCTCAGGTACCCGCTCCTCAAGGGCCCTGCTCCTGTCTCTGGCTTTCCGGTCCTCGGAGGGCCCTGCGCCTTGGACGCTGTCTATCAGCTCCCCAGCTTCTCGGGGTTGTTCCCAGAACTACTCTACTCGTGGAGACTCAACATTGGTGTACCCCGCTCTGCAGGCCATTGCCGTTCTACTCTACCTCGTGAAGACTCGATGTGGTGTACCCCGCCCTGTGGGCCATTGCCTCACTACTCTGCTTCGTGGAGTCCTAGTGCTGGTGTACTCCGCTCTGCGGGTCATTGCCTGTGCTTGTGACTGTGCCGCGCTTCCCCTTCCAATCATTAATTCAAATTTGATCATATTAAGATCACTATTGCCAAGCGGCCTCATCACTATTACCTCTCTCACCAGATCCTGTGCTCCACTGAGAGATCTAAAATTGCTCCCTCTCTCATTGGTTCCTGAACCAATTGCTCCATAAAACTGTCAATTATTCCATCCAGGAACTTTATCTCTCTAGCATACCCAGATGATACATTTACCCAGTCAATATTGGTGTAATTGAAATCTCCCATTATTACTGCATTACCAATTTGGTTAGCTTCCCTAATTTCTCTTACCATTTCACTGTCCGTTTCACCATCTTGGCCAGGTAAATGGTAGTATACTCTTATCTAGAGATGTGAATCGTGTCCTCGATCGTCTTAACGATCGATTTCGGCTGGGAGGGGGAGGGAATCGTATTGTTGCCGTTTGGGTGTGTAAACTATCGTGAAAAATCATTAAAATCGTGAGCCGGCACACTAAACCCCCCTAAAACCCACCCCGACCCTTTAAATTAAATCCCCCACCCTCCCGAACCCCCCCCCCCAAATGCTTTAAATTACCTGGGGATCCGGCGGTGGTCCAGAACGGCGGCGGTCCGGAACGGCCCCCTCAATAGAATCGTGTTGTCTTCAGCCGGCGCCATTTTTCAAAATGGCCGCCGTAAAATGGCGGCGGCCATAGACAAAAACGATTCGACGGAGGAGGTCGTTCCGGACCCCCGCTGGACTTTTGGCAGGTCTTGTGGGGGTCAGGAGGCCCCCCCAAGCTGGCCAAAAGTTTCCTGGGAGTCCAGCGGGGTTCCGGGAGCGATTTCTTGCCGCGAATCGTTTTCGTACGGAAAATGGCGCCGGCAGGAGATCGACTGCAGGAGGTCGTTCAGCGGGGGTTCCGGACCCCCGCTGAACGACCTCCTGCACTCGATCTCCTGCCGGCGCCATTTTCCGTACGAAAACGATTCGCGGCAAGAAATCGCTCCCGGAACCCCGCTGGACTCCCAGGAAACTTTTGGCCAGCTTGGGGGGGCCTCCTGACCCCCACAAGACTTGCCAAAAGTCCAGCGGGGGTCCGGAACGACCTCCTCCGTCGAATCGTTTTTGTCTATGGCCGCCGCCATTTTGCGGCGGCCATTTTGAAAAATGGCGCCGGCTGAAGACAACACGATTCTATTGAGGGGGCCGTTCCGGACCGCCGCCGTTCTGGAACACCGCCGGATCCCCAGGTAATTTAAAGCATTGGGGGGGGGGTTTGGGAGGGTGGGGGATTTAATTTAAAGGGTCGGGGGTGGGTTTTAGGGGGTTTTAGTGTGCCGGTTTTCCTGCCCTCCCCCTTCCCCCGATTTACGATTTTTTAACGATAAATCGGGGGAATTGGTATTGTATCGTGGCCCTAACGATTTTTTGACGATTTAAAATATATCGGACGATATTTTAAATCGTCAAAAAACTATTCACATCCCTAACATACACTGTCCCTATAAACCCCAAATCTGTTCCTCTAACCCCAGTATAAACATGTATGCCCTAGGTAGCAGGCAGTATGGCCCTGTCTATCCTAGGCTTGCTCTTTCCCCCTTCCCAGTCTATCCTTGAAACTCCCCTCTATGCCCTACAGTTTCCCAATGTCCCCCAGAAAGTCCCAGTCTGTCCCAGATACACCCCCTTATATTCTATGCCCAGCTCCTGTGTCCAGTCACCTAGAAAAGCCAAGCCATGAAATGCCAAGCTGCTAAGCAAAGTGAAAGTTAGCACTAGTATGCATAAATAAGCAGTAGCAAATGTAAGTGCGCATATGCATATATATGTGTGTACTCAAAACGAAAGCGACAGACTTTAGAGAGGGAAATAGTATTTCAACTATTACCACAAGAAATTTAAATTAGACTAGAGACAATATCATCAGCGTGTGCTCAAGAAAAGGTTTAATCTGCTGTCTCTCGCCCTCAATGGGCCTCAGGCAGTAGTCAGCCTTATGAGCAAAGATTGTTTAATCATTTATTGTCTCATATCTTTCTAAGATGTATTTATCAAATAGCTATTGTAATTTTGAATTTATTAAATTCCAACCAATTTTAATGTAAAGCATCTATTAGAAAATACTAAACCGGCTTTTTACCAAAATTTAAATAGATAGAGAATACTTAGCCAAATGAGGTCATTCAATACCCAACCCGACATAGGCCATGTTTCGACTATACAAAGTCTTCTTCAAGGGGAACAGATGTATAAATTCTCTTTACTACTGGCAACATATTCAAAGATCCTGTAAAACGTTAAAAACACACATTCAAATCAACGTTATTACCCCCAGGTATCAATATGTGTAAAGAAGCCTCACACATCCCACAAAGATCCATTTCTAACTTATAACAATACTTAAATCAAAAAGTTTGAAGCAAAAAGTTGTTCATAACCCGTGATGGTAAATATCATGGGAACTTACCGGGACGAAAACTCATATCTCTCAGGATCTCAACATGGCGTTTAGACGCCTCTGCCATTCAAACAAAGATTCCCTGTCAGTTTTAAAAGGCCTGTGTTCAACTACGTCACCGGAAATTCTGTAGTTCAATACCCCCCGGAAGCAGGTGGAAACTGCTTATCCCAAAATGCAATAGGGACGAGTTTGGCTCCTATTACACAAATCAATCTCTTGAACTGCCAATGTCACGAACAGATAAATGCTTTATTTAAACTCTATCAACAATTATAAAGCACCATTTGTGAAATCTAAATTACTGAAAAACTGACCAATCAATTTCTTTGTTAAGACCTTTAGGAATGACTGTGTCAAAAAAGTATATCCATTTTTGTTCCCTTTGCATTAAGAAATTGTCGAAATTGCCACCCCAATTGCTAGGGCTAGGCTTCTCAATTACTGCAAACTTCAGCATGGCAAAAGTATGATCTTTGTCTAAACAGTGTTGCACTAGAGGCGCTTCCAACCTGCCCCTAGATATGGCACTGTAATGTTCGATCATACGTGTCTTTAAACTCCTCTTAGTTTTGCCGATGTATAACAATGGGCAAGGGCACCATAAAGCATATATAACACCACTTGACTCACAGGTCGTGGCAGCTGTCAATCTGAAATTACCTTTGGCAAAAAACGGCAACTTATCTCCCTCAAAAGACTGATCACATACTGAACATTTTTTACAAGGTTGATGACCAACATACATATCTACACTCTCAGGGCAACTAACTGTTTCATCAGAAAAATCTGAATGTACAACAATGTCTCTGATGTTCTTGCCCCGTTTGAATGCAAAAATTGGAAACTGTTGAAGACCTTCATGTAGCCTCAATATGTGCCAATATTTTTTTATCACATTCTGTACTCTATGAATTTGTGTTGAAAAAGGCAATACACATACCATTCGATCTTGATTGTGAGTATCTTGAGACAATTGAAATAACAAGTCTCTGTTTATCCATCGAGCACGTTTATAGGCTATCTTAATAATATGTGAAGGGTAACCTCGTTTTAAAAAACATGTCATCATAGATTGAGCCTTTAATTTGTATTCATATGTGTCCGAACAGAGGCGTCTAAGCCTCAAAAATTGGCCAAAAGGTAAATTTGTTCATAAATGATATGGGTGACAGCTGTCAAATCTTAGAATGGTGTTTCTGTCGGTGGGTTTTCGGTAAATAGAAAAATGAAAGCCCGACTGATGTATAGTAATAGAAATGTCTAAATATGAGACATTTTTCTTGTCAAAGACAAAAGTGAAACTTAAGTTAACATCACAGTCCTGTAACCACTCCATGAAAGCTGTAAATGTATTCTCATCACCATCCCATAGTATCAGGATATCATCGATGTAACGCTTCCAGAGTATGACATGTCGCCCAAAAGGATTGCTCTTCAAAAATTTTTCTTCGAAATCGCCCATGTATAAATTGGCGACATCTGGCGCCATTGTGGCACCCATCGCCACTCCTTTAGTTTGATGGTAAAAAGTTTTGTTAAACATGAAAAAAATTGTTTCTTAAGGCAATCTCAGCCAAAGTGCTAGTGAACTCTGGGGGGATGCGAGTACCTTGACTCGCCTCATGAATCTTCCTTTTGATAATGTTAATCGCCTCAATTTGCGGGATATTGGTGTAGAGAGATACTACATCAATAGTAGCAAAAGCCAACGATTCGTTAGGAAATACATCAGCAGACACTTTCTCCAGTTGCATGATCAAATCTGAGGAATCCCTTACATATGAAGGTAACTGTTTTACCAACGGGGCCAAAAATTTGTCAACGAATATCGACAAGGGTTCTAATAATGAACCCCTGGTTGATACTATTGGCCTTCCTGGAGGCTTGTCCAAAGACTTGTGTATCTTTGGAAGTATGTATAAATCAGGTATCTTTGGATGATCCACCATCAGAAAACGTTTCTCTCTCGATGTAATCCAAAATTTGGAAAATGCAGTTTCTATCAGAGAGTCTATTATGGACTTCAACTCAATAGTCGGGTCTTCATTTAGTTTCGTATAATATGTTGTATCCTCAACTTGTCTCATAACTTCTGTGCAATAAGTTGTATTTATCTGATGAGACCACATTACAAATTCATAAGTACAGTACAATATGTTCAAAACAAAAAGACTGCGTTTTATAATTTTCATAGTGCAGCAAACTGCAATGGCAGCATGCAAAATACGCACAAGACAGGACACCCACTCATGTACTGACCTGAGGAGATTGGATTTTATTGATTTATGGAAAAGCTTTTTTGTTGTAAATTGCTTTGAGCACTCCTATAGTAAGGCAGCTAATAAACAAAGATGATGATAATGAAACCCATCCCACCCTACCAAAAATTCATCCATAAAATGGGCAACTAATGAACAAATTGAACCAAAACTTTCTTACCTGCACATCATTAGAAGAGCTGCTCTTTTCACTGTGGAAAATGTGAGGATGTTGCAGTAAGTACACTGGGAGGGTAAATTATATCAGTGCACAGTGGGGTAAAGTTCAATTAAAGCTGTGTCTCACGTGTACTTTTATGTGTACTGAGCCCGGGTAATTTTTAGAACAGCCATTTACACACATAGGAGTGTGATTTCTGCATAAATGACTGAAAATCAGTCCCCAAAATTTCTGAGAGCAGAAAGAATGGTAAGCCTTGTTTACTAAGATATTTTCCCATGGACTCAAAATGGGAGAAAATCTTCAACAAATCGGGCCCAGAGTCCCTCAGAAAGAGAATCAAGTGCTAAACATGGAATATGACTGGATTTCTCTTTTTTGTCTCTCCTCAGACCCCCCGCTCTGTGTGCTCTGAGAGTTGTGTTCCTGGATTCAGGAAAGTTCTTCAGAGTCAGAAGCCGATCTGCTGCTTTGATTGCATCCCTTGCTCTGAAGGAGAATTTTCCAACAAAGCAGGTAAATCTGAAATTTCTATACCCAATACTAACAGATACACACATGCACATGCTACAGCTATACATACAAACTTAATAGCAAAAATAAAATATATTAGTACATCCATGCAAGTCCTCATTATAATTGCAAGTATAGTGCTTCCATATTAATTTTACTCAATAATTATTCATATATTTTTCTTGTTTCCTTAAGGTTGATGTCTAATTACAGTTTGCAAAGGGTAATATTTAGGAAATTAATTAAAGCATAACTCCTCTGAAACAAAGGTATAACATGCAATGACAGTATAAACGCTGCTAAAAGCTTTGATTGTATACAATTGTATTGTAACCTGTCTAGTATAGTGGATAGAGCATTGTATTTATTTTTTAAATAAATAAATACAATGAAGAATATAGTTTATTTTATTTTTCCTGACTTAGTTCACCTCCTGTCAATCAGGGCGCTCATTCCTAGTGCAATGGAATCACCAGGTGTCAGACTCAGTCTGTTTGCCTTTTGGTGTCCACGGTTTCCATTCTTTCTCCTGTTCTTTTCAACCTATTTCTATCTCTGCTAGCAACTATCATCCAAGATCATGGCTTCTGACCATCTTTTTAAGCTGATATCAAGATCTCAGCTTTCATGAACACTAAAAGGTGAATTTTCACAACGGTACACAAGTAAAATTAAGCATTACATGCATAAGTATCCTCTACTCGAGCAATCGGCATTTTAAAAATGTTCAATATATGTGCATATATCCAAGGGAAACAGGTGTTCCAGGGTGGGGCGAACACTTATGTGCATGAGTTGATATTTTCAAAGACACGCGAATATTTGCGCACTCACTCGCGTAAGTTTACACCTGCTAATTATCAAGTATTAACAAATTACATGAATTAAATCAGACCAATCCCATTTCAGCTTTTGACTCCTGGGAGAAGTTAGTCAATGACATAACAGAAAAATATAGTCCTATCTAGACAAAAACTATTAACAAAGATAGGAATAACTCAAAAAATAAGAAGCCCTGGTACAATAATGAATTAAGAAGCACTAAAAAGAACCATAGAAAATTAGAGAAACAATGGCAGAAAAGACAATCTGCTGAATCCCTAGAGACATATAAATCCTTCCTTATAAAATATCGTGCACTAATCAATAAGGCAAAAAAAGATTACTATGCCAAACAAATTCAAGAGGTCATATTCAATTTTAAACTGCTCTTTGGTGTGTTAAACATTTAGGGGTAGATTTTTAAAAAGTGCGCCTTCGCGTATTTTTGTTGGCGCATCAGGCGCAAACAAAAGTACGCTGGATTTTAGTAGATACGCGCGTAGCCGCGCGTATCCGCTAAAATCCTGGATCGGCGCGCACAAGGCTGCCGATTTCGTGTAGCCGGCGCGCGCCGAGCCACGCAGCCTACCTCCGTTCCCTCCGAGGCCGCTCCGAAATCGGAGCGGCCTCGGAGGGAATTCTCTTTCGCCCTCCCCTCACCTTCCCCTCCCTTCCTCTACCTAACCCACCCCCCCCCCCCTGGCCCTGTCTAAACCCCCCCCTACCTTTGTCGGGGGATTTAAGCCTCCCGGAGGGAGAAGTAAATCCCCGCGCGCCAGCGGGCCGCTAGCGCGCCGAGACGCGACCCGGGGGTGGTTCCGGAGGGCGCGGCCATGCCCCCGGACCGCCCCGGGCCGAAACCATGCCCCCGGGCCCGCCCCCGAAACGCTGCATCCCGCCCCCAAAACGCCGCACCGATTGTCCCCGCCCCCGACACGCCCCCGACACACCCCCCTCGAAAAATCCCGGGACTTACGCGAGTCCCGGGGCTCTGCGCGCGCCGGTAGGCCTATGGAACATAGCCGCACCGGCACGCAAGGCCCTGCTCGCGTAAATCCGCCCGGATTTACGCGAGCAGGGCTTTTAAAATCCGCCCCTTAATTAAAGACCTGACATCTTCCATCTCTAGAAACTACAACTACACAAAGGCTTCGTGCAATGAATATGCAACCACGCTCTTAAACAAAATCAATAAACTGAAAACTCAATTCCCTATCTGTACCACAATAAAAACATGTGAAGAATCAAGTGACATAGCTAAGTGGTCCATATTCGACAGAGTATCGAAGCTGAAAACTAGTCAAATCATTTCTAAAATCAAACCTGCCACTCATCCATGTGACCAAATTCCAGCCAGTTCCCTGACACAAGTACAGGGGGTAATCACTCAGATTATCAGAACATTAATTAATCTGTCTCTCTCAGAAGGATCTGTTCCCAATGGGTTAAAGGAAAAAAGATAAAGCCAATCATAAAAAATAAGAATGGTAGAACCAATGATTGGGACAACAATCGTCCAATAGCCAACTTGTCTTTTCTTGTAAAAGTCCTTGAGAAAGCAGTGATATCCCAGCTTGTAAATCACCTGGAAGATCAAAATATTCTCTCCTCAAATCAATTTGAATTTAGGAAACATCATTCAACTAAGACATTATTCATCTCACTAACGGACTCGGTTTTACGAAGGATCGATGCAGATGAATCTTATTGTATAGCACTAATTGACCTAACTGCAGCCTTTGACACAGTGGAGCATAACCTGTTATGTCATCAGATGGGAAACATTGGGATCGACGGCAGGGTTCTCCAATGGTTCTCCTCATTTCTATCTAACAGAACATTCCAAGTTAAACTTGATAATCATCTATCTGATATTTTCCAGTGTGACACAGGTGTCCCGCAAGGCTCAGCTCTCTCAGCACCATTTTTCAATATTTACATGCTCCCAATATGCAAACTACTGACCAATCTAAGAATAAAGTTCTTTCTATAGTCTGACAACCTACAGTTTTACATCGCATTCTCTAAATCATATGAAAACACAGCTTTGATGCTCTCAACCTATTTGAAAGTGATACAAGAACTTTCACAACTTAAACTAACTTTAAACCCCAAAAAGAGTGAAATCATTTGGCTAAGCAGAAACTCATCAATTCTCAAACCACCTGCTCTTAATCTGGATAATATTCAAATTAGAATACCGTTAGATGAGTACCTTACAATCAGGCTGATACAGTACAGAAAAACCGGTATTTGGGTGCGTGTTTTCGACGTACTAGCTTTATCCCTTATTCAGTAAGGGGTAATAGCTTGTCGAAAACGCATGTCCAACCCCCCGAGACTAATAGTGCCTGCAACATGCAAATGTTGGGTAGGTGTTAATTTCTGCTGGCGCCGGGGAAGTGCACAGAAAAGCAGTAAAAACTGCTTTTCTGTGCACCCTCCAACTTAATATCATGGCGATATTAAGTCGGAGGCCCCAAAAGTTAAAAAAAGTTAAAAATAAAAAAATTTTAAATGGGCCCACGGCTTGCGGGTTGAAAACCGGATGCTCAATTTTGCCGGCGTCTGGTTTCTGAACCCGTGGCTGTCAGTGGGTTTGAGAACCGACGCCAGCAAAATTGAGCATCGGCTGTAAACTCGCTGACAGCCGCCGCTTCCATCAAAAAAGAGGCGCTAGGGACACGCTAGTGTCCCTAGCGCCTCTTTTTACCGCGGGCCCTAATTTAAATAAATTAAGTTACTGAATTGCATGCACAGGAGAGTGGCCTGTGCGCGTGCCGGGCGCTCTCCCATGTGGTTTACTCTATCAGCCCGAATGAAACTACACATCAGTAAATTAAGACATGATACGTCAAGCTGCACATTCTACATCAGTTGAACCCATTATTGACTTTTGCTGCCTTCCGAACTGTACTACAAACACTAATCTTCTCAAACTTAGACTACTGTAACTCCTTACTTCTAGGTTTACCAGCATGTCACTTAAGGCCTCCATAACCATTACAAAATGCAGTAGTGAGACTATTACCAGGATCTAGGAAATATGATCATATTACAATCTTGCTTATATCACTGCATTGGTTGCCAGTATAAACCAGAATATACTTTAAAGAATTAATGATAATATTCAACATCATTCATTCCAATAACCCCAGCTAAGATCCCAAAATAAAGGACTATTGTCTATTCCCACAATAAGGAGCACACATCTGACACAATAAGAGATCATGTGCTTTCCATAGCAGGTCCAAAGCTCTGCAATTCTATGCCTGAGATGCTACATATTTTACCAAATATAAAGAAATTCAAATGTGAACTAAAAATATGGCTATTCAAAAACACGTACAATCTAACCTAGAAACTGTAGAATATACTGAAACACTAAGACATTAAGAATATAAGATAATAATCAAATCATGAAGAATAATCCAAATGAGAGAATATAAGATTCTCAACAACACTCTGACGACTATATTGTGAAAACTATCATTTGATTTAACTTAACATACTCTTTACCATAAATAGTAGATAAATTAGTAATACATTCAAGATAATTTCATATGTTAATATTAATGTTTGTCTATGAATACCAACCCTGTAACCAACCATTGTTTGTCTGTTTAGTAATAACTATGAATGTCAGCTTGTAAACCATGACGGTATATAAAATGTCTAAATAAATAAATAATAAGATAATGAACGCATTTAGGGGTAGATTTTATAAAAGTACGCCCGCGCGTACTTTTGTTCGCGCACCAGGCGCAAATAAAAGTTCGCCGGATTTTAATAGATACGCGCGTATCCTTTAAAATCCAGGGTCAGCGCGCGCAAGGCTGTGCAAAATCGGCAGCCTGCGCGTGCTGAGCCACACAGCCTGCCTCCGTTCCCTCCGAGGCCGCTCCGAAATCGGAGCGGCCTCGGAGGGAACTTTCCTTAAAAGCCCCGCACCTTCCCCTCCCTTCCCCTACCTAACCCACCCCCCCAGCCCTATCTAAACCCCCCCCACCTTTGTTGCACAAGTTATGCCTGCCTGAGGCAGGCGTAAGTTGCGCGCGGCGGGCCAGCCGCTGGCGCGCTATGGTCCAGTCCGGGGGCTGGTCCGGATGCCATGGCCACGCCCCCGGAACGCCCCCGATGACGCGGCGCCGCGACACGCCCCCGGCACGCGTCCCGGGGCTTTGCACGCTCTGGCAGCCTATGCAACATAGGCTCGGTGCGCACAGGGGGAGCTTGGGCCAGGTTTTCGGGGGGTATGCGCATATCTTACGCGAGTACCCCTTTGAAAATCTGGCCCTTATTGTTTACTAATGGCCGGGTGTGAGGTTTGGGTGAACTGGGGGGAATTCAGCCTTAAGAACCAGAAGGGTTTCGATGAGCTGCAGGAAAACTGGGCAAACTGGTGGGTTAATTGGTTAAACTGGTAATTTCACTCATGCATATATCTTTTAAAAATATGCCAATGTACAAATGTAAAACCCGACTTACGTGATTAAATCTTACTTTATACATGCATATATTTAAAATATGGGGTAAAGTATGTACGCTCACTGAATTGATATACATGGTTTTAATAGATTGCAAAAATATGTATGCTAGCCTACATCCTGTTATAAACTGCATAGGCATCATATACACATTTTATAAAATACTTTGTAACACCCCCTTGACCGCTTACCTCGTGGGCATTCCTGGATCTAGGGACCGATGACAGAAGCACTGCCTAGGGCAGACTCCATTAGTCCTCATGTTCTCAGCACCTGATGCCTCCAAGTTTTCTGCTCAAACTCTTCGCTCTTCTCAGATGGGCTGTCTCTATGTTCCACCTCTGCCAATTATTCATTTGGACTTCACTAGAGAGTTTTGTTTCAGTTATCAGGCTCCTGCCCTATGGAATTCTCTTCCCCCTGACATCCATGCAGAATCTAACAATTAAAATTCAGGAAAACGCTGAAGACTTGGTATTTCAATCAGGCTTTTAATAAATTAACATCATTTGTTTTGCAGCATTCTCTCTTTCACATTGATTTGCTTGGCGTTACAATTCTGCTGAGCAGGGGTGGATTGGCCTTTAGGGGATCGGGCTTTTCCCGGGGGGCCGATTGCTCCCATCATGTGTTTTTTTTTCAGCTTCCAGATTCTATAATGAGGCAAATATTCCCCCCCCCCCAATAAACCCTGTGGTGGCCGCCTCACTATGCCTTTTGATTTTTAATGCCAGTGGGGTTCCCACACCCTGCTTGCAGGAAAATTTGTGGCACTGCAAAATGACATGCTGGCAGTGGTTACCACTCACCGCCAGCCACAGGAAGATCCAGCGGGGATGCCAGGATTTCTCCTGCAGCCGGTGGCAGAAGAGGAGGTCCCGCTGTGCACCTGGCATTTCCCCTGAAGCCTGGGGCAGAAGAAAGGGCCCCACTTGTAACCGTCTCTTTTTAGTCAGTAAGGAGGTCCAGACAACTGATCCGTAAAGATAGACTTTTATTGCCAGCAAGATGCAGCTAAGACAAAGGCTCAGTACAACTGCATACCACGCCCCCTTAGGAGCAAACTCTTATGCACTTTACAACTCTTATCTTTCACACATGCGTTCTGGTTTTTGCTGAACAAACATTTCACAAATTGCTGAACAAGCATTAGCTAGCGTGGTCCTCTAGTAGGTGTAGCTTAAGATCAGACTATTGTTTCGTCATTTAATTGACGTGTTAGACATTTTACATTGTCATTCGTATTAATACAATACAAAGTATTATTCCAAAATGGAGTTACGTTATGTTACGCTAAAAATTAGTATGTCACTGCGTCACTACGCATTACGTATCATTTGCGTTGCAAATATTAGTATGTTCAAGATGGCTGTGCGTTTCACTGCTGGCATGATTAGTCGGAAGATGTTCAGTTGCTCTTTCGTACTTCAGGGGGGGTCCCGAAATTGAACCTCTTCATTCCCCCCTTTGATACTTCAACTTTGAAGAGAAGGCAGAAGTATCACTTTATATCTGAAGAGGAACTGAAACGACAATGAGAGTTAATACCAGTGACATTGAATGTGAGCCCTAATATGTTGTTAGGTCGTTGGTTTCTTCACGGGTTTGAGACGGGTGGACCATATTGGTGTCACCCCCCTTTGTAGCCCGACTTACCCCAACAACACGTTGGCTCCATTATGGCAATGCTTAGTGGTTAGAGTTTTTCAGACTTATAAGTTAGTAGTTAAGTACTCTTTATCAGAATCAGTATCTGAATCATTGGTAGTGTCGTAGTCAGAAGAATCAGATGAAGGAAATGTGGAGACAGACACATACTTATTAATCATCATGACGTGAGCAGCTGCTCGCCGATCAGCAATATGTTCAATCATGGATCGGAGATGCCTAAAAATAAGAGGGAGACAAATAGGAAACAGAATGCATGTAAAAACAAGAAGTATCAGAGGAAAGAGGAGTTCTTTAAGGCCAGGAATGGAAGTGAGCCAGTTGGGCAAAGACCCTGTCCAGTCAAGGATTCCAGTCCACGTCTGCACTGGTACATGGGCCAGGCGAATCATTCGATCAGTGATCTCCTCAATGATTTTACTCTTGTCATCTACCTGTAAACAACAGTTAGAAAGATTAAATTTGCCACATACACCACCTTCCTGGGCTAGGAGGTAGTCTAAAGCCAATCGGTTTTGGTAGACAGCTGTTAGAATTTTAGTGTTTTGCTTGGCTAAGATGTTGAGAGCCAAGGCAGAATCATTTGTCAGGAGTTCCAGTACTGCTTGGAGTCTTATAATTCGATTGAGCATATAGATAGGTGTTCTATATCCATAAGAACCATCCTCAGCCCAGGTGGCCGGACCATAGTATTGTACAATTCGTTCAGGAGGCCACTCTTGATCTTTCCAATCTCCTATGGATACTTTAGGAGTGCTGCGACGTTTGTTGGGTCTCATGGGACTGTATACTGGAACTCCTAAGGTTTCTCCAGCAGTAATGGGAAGTAGGAAGAAGCTTGGCCGAATTGTAGCCAAGAAGCAAGTTCCATACCAGTTTGTTGGTAACTGTTCATAAGCTCTTCGTCCACATACATAATAATAACCATCTGGAGCATTGAAAACGGTAGTAGCAACACCTGCAGCTGTCCATGTCTTGTTCAAAGTCGAGTCAGTCCAGATGGGAGTTGGCATGGTAGAATTTTCAGTCTGCCACCATGTCTGGGTGGTAAGGTTGGCAGTAAGAACTCCTGTGCATGGAGAATTTCCAACAGGCACGGTATAGATGCGTGAATGTTGTCGAGAGATACATAGTCTGCCAATAACATCAGTCTGTAGTGCCCACTCATATGGATGAGATTTACGGTTATAGGTTACAGTGGTATTCAAGGTGTTAAGATCGGATTGGAAGGTTTCCTTGGCTTCCCATGGCCATTGCTCTCCTGTATCTGTTCCTCCACATACAAAACAGTTCTTGACTTCGAGAGAGAGAGCTATGTTTTCCGCCAAATTGACAAACAGGTTTTTTACTTGTTGAGAAATTGTATGTTTCTTTAATCCCTCAGTGGCATGAGATATTTCATCAAAGAAGGATTGATAACCCACCACAGTAGTCTGGTGAATAAATGGACGAGGTTTGTCTTTTCGCTGAGTGATGGTAATGTAGGTCATGGGGTCTTTTCCAGTTCCGTCGATACCAAATCCCCAAGTATCTTGCCAAGGGATTCCTTCGCTTCTTAGAGGCCATTGTATCGATACTGTATTACCATTTACTGCAGTTAATCGTCCTATCCCGTGGCAGCCATGGTAACCTCCACCGGTGTAATCACAAACTAGAGCCCATCCTGACAATGTCAGGTCCCCTCCGCATGGCAGCCATCTGGATGGATTAGCTACCCGGTTGTATGGGCAGAGGTATTTGTGATTGTAGACATAGGAATTTCTCCAGGCTTGAGACCCACAGTGAAGTGCATTTGGGTGTTTATCAATGGCTTCGCAGGCATCGAACGTTATTGTGACAATCGTTTCACTTCCCATAAGAACCTTAGTGGAGTTGATGTAGTACAAGATGCCTTTTCCTTCTGGGACAATACTTGATGTGTAGCTCTTTGGTAGACCTACAGTGAGGGTGATGTTGTAGTACTTAGGAGTGGTTGGGGTATGACATATGACTTTGCCAGTTTCTAAACATCGATGGAAGGACTGATAGCCTTGAGTAGTATTCAGGGCGCAAGCAGGTAGTGTGGCACAGGAAGTTGGTGGTTGAGATTGGTGGATGATTGTTGAGACAACTTGAAATCCAGTTTGAGTGGTAGTACGAATTAGCTTGATACATTCAGTGCAATTCTTGCTCAAGGACAGGAAAACAGAGGTAGTCGGGTTACAGAAGAATATTAAGTGAATGCAGAAGATGGATGCAACGTAGATCTTGGAAGTCGTAATCTGTGACATTGCTTTATGACGTAGATGGTTGCATTCATAAGTAATGGATTCTGAAAGGAAGGAAAGAAATGGACACATTAATATTCAGTTGTAGTTACTGATACTTTTTTACTCAGGACTAGCACTGGGCCTGCCGCGGGTGAATCTTAATTTGTGGTCTCCAATCCTGGAAACCTGCCAGTTGGCTGAAGCTGGTTTGAGACGTGTCCAATGAATCCATGAAGAACATCCAAAAACTTTGACAGCTGTTGGAGTAGTTAGCAATACAGTGTACGGTAGGGATGTGAATCGTTTTCCATATCGTCTTAACGATAGAAATCGTGTGGCAGGGCAAGAAAATCGTCTTAGGCACGATTTTTTAGTTAAAAAATCGTTAAAAATCGTTTTTTCCGATTAGTGCACACTAACGGGAGTTAGTGCGCACTAACTGAAAATGATACAATTTGACACTTTTCAGGTCAGTTAAGGTCAGTTTAGGAATGAATATGTATTCCTATTGGCTGCCCTCTTATTTATTCATGTTACCAAGTTTCCTACTGACAGTATATGGGGGAAGGGAAATGGAAACAGTTGGTAGCTTGACAAAACAAGTAATGTGATCAGTCAATGTGACTAGAACTTGTGCCCTAACCCTGATACCAGGGGTATTGTGATCTTCCTGCACACAGTGCCCTATCCCTATTAATACCAGGAGTGTTGTGATCTTCCTGCACACAGTGCCCTATCCCTAATACCAGGGGTGTTGTGATCTTCCTGCACACAGTGCCCTATTCCTGATACTGGGGGTGTTGTGATCTTCCTGCACACAGTGCCCTATTCCTGATACCGGGGGTGTTGTGATCTTCTTGCACACATCCCGATATCAGGGATAGGGCACTGCATGCAGGAAGATCACAACACTCCTGGTATTAATAGGGATAGGGCACTGCATGCAGGAAGATCACAACACTCCTGGTATTAATAGGGATAGGGCACTGCATGCAGGAAGATCACAACACCCCTGGTATCAGGGATAGGGCACTGTGTGCAGGAAGATCACAATACCCCGGAGGAGTGAGGGTCAGGCAGCTCCCCCCTGTCTGTGAAGCCAGCCTCTCACTAGTAATGCAGGGAGGGAGCTGTCTCAGACTTCACCATCCTCCCCCCCCCCCCCTTACCCACACACCATTCACTAGCTGGGACATGGGGGAAGTCAGGAGTGAGGGTCAGGCAGCTCCCCCCTGTCTGTGAAGCCAGCCTCTCACTAGTAATGCAGGGAGGGAGCTGTCTCAGACTTCACCATCCACCCCCCCCCCCCTCACCCACACACCATTCACTAGCTGGGACATGGGGGAAGTCAGGAGTGAGGGACAGGCAGCTCCCCCCTGTCTGTGAAGCCAGCCTCTCACTAGTAATGCAGGGAGGGAGCTGTCTCAGACTTCACCATCCTCCCCCCACCCCCCATCACCCACACACCATTCACTAGCTGGGACATGGGGGAAGTCAGGAGTGAGGGTCAGGCAGCTCCCCCCTGTCTGCGAAGCCAGCCTCTCACTAGTAATGCAGGGAGGGAGCTGTCTCAGACTTCACCATCCTCCCCCCCCCCTCACCCACACACCATTCACTAGCTGGGACATGGGGGAAGTCAGGAGTGAGGGTCAGGCAGCTCCCCCCTGTCTGTGAAGCCAGCCTCTCACTAGTAATGCAGGGAGGGAGCTGTCTCAGACTTCACCATCCACCCCCCCCCCCCCTCACCCACACACCATTCACTAGCTGGGACATGGGGGAAGTCAGGAGTGAGGGACAGGCAGCTCCCCCCTGTCTGTGAAGCCAGCCTCTCACTAGTAATGCAGGGAGGGAGCTGTCTCAGACTTCACCATCCTCCCCCCCCCCTCACCCACACACCATTCACTAGCTGGGACATGGGGGAAGTCAGGAGTGAGGGTCAGGCAGCTCCCCCCTGTCTGTGAAGCCAGCCTCTCACTAGTAATGCAGGGAGGGAGCTGTCTCAGACTTCACCATCCTCCCCCCCCCCCCCCTCACCCACACACCATTCACTAGCTGGGACATGGGGGAAGTCAGGAGTGAGGGTCAGGCAGCTCCCCCCTGTCTGCGAAGCCAGCCTCTCACTAGTAATGCAGGGAGGGAGTTGTCTCAGACTTCACCATCCTCCCCCCCCCCCTCACCCACACACCATTCACTAGCTGGGACATGGGGGAAGTCAGGAGTGAGGGTCAGGCAGCTCCCCCCTGTCTGTGAAGCCAGCCTCTCACTAGTAATGCAGGGAGGGAGCTGTCTCAGACTTCACCATCCCCCCCCCCCCCCCTCACCCACACACCATTCACTAGCTGGGACATGGGGGAAGTCAGGAGTGAGGGTCAGGCAGCTCCCCCCTGTCTGTGAAGCCAGCCTCTCACTAGTAATGCAGGGAGGGAGCTGTCTCAGACTGGTATCAGGGTTAGGGCACTGTGTGCAGGAAGATCACAACACTCCTGGTATTAATAGGGATAGGGCACTGTAAGAGATGACTGTAGTAGATTGAATAAAGATCTGATGTTTCTGCTCTCCTCACACCAAACAAAAACAACACACAAGCAGAGAAGCCCTTCTTACAAAGCTGAGCTAGTGAGTTAAGTAGGAGGAAAAGTAAACATACTGGTGCCAGTGTGGCTACTTAAAAAATACACTTACCAACAATCAATTACATATATTTGAACTGTGTACAGTTCCAGCCAGGACCACCTTTCTAAAATGCACAGTGATTGGCAAATTCAACATGCACTAGCATTTCAGGTGCCTGCTAACAAAAATAATAAACAAACAAGTTCTAGTCACGTGAGTGCTGATCATTACATTACTTTTTTTGTCAAGCTTCCAACTGTTTCCATTTCACATCCCCCCAACCATATTGGTAACATCAATAGATAAGAGCACAGCCAGCCAATAGGAATACATACATACATATTCATTCCTAAGTGACCTTTACTGACCTGGGAAGTGTGAACACTTTGTTTCATTTTCTGTTGGTGTTCGTTAGTTTCCAGTTCCATTTCCCATCCCCCCAACCATCACCTCAGTGGTAACCTTGGTAATATCAATAGATAAGAGGGCAGCCAGCCAATAGGAACACATATTCATTCCTAACTGACCTTCAGTGACCTGGAAAGTGTTTATTTGTATCATTTTCAGTTAGTGCACACTAAATCGAGTTAGTGCGCACTAACGGGGAGTTAGTGCGCACTAACTCGAGTTAGTGCGCACTAACACGATTTAACGATTTTTAACGATAAATCGTTAGAATTTCTATTGTATCGTGTTCTATAACGATTTAAGACGATATAAACATTATCGGACGATAATTTTAATCGTTGAAAAACGATTCACATCCCTAGTGTACGGCCCTTTCCATCGGGGCTGGAGGGAATCAGACTCATCCCAGTCTTTTATCCACACCGAATTTCCTATCTGGTATGGATGAATCGGGTTTAGCAGGACCAATGGTTCAGTGTCACAGGTGTATTTTTGAATCGCAATAACTGTGTTATATAGTCCTTTGAGTTGGTTACTGAGAGACATTTCCCCTTGTATTTGCAGCGATTCAGGAAAAGATGGAAGAGGTGGAGGCCTTGCGTACATCATTTCATACGGAGTTAACCCCGACTTCCGTGGGGTACATCGGACGTGTAGTAGAGCTAATGGCAGGATGTCTGGCCATTTAGTCTTTGTTTCCTGACACAATTTAGCGAGCTGATTTTTTAGTGTCCTGTTAGCTCGTTCAACTGCTCCACTACTTTGAGGTCTCCAGGCGCAGTGCAGGTGCCATTGGATGCCCAGAATTTGACTTAGACGTCGCGTGACTTCACTGGTGAAGGCTGGTCCATTATCTGAATTTATCTGTCGAGGTAATCCGTATCGTGGTAAAATTTTGTGGAGAAGCAATGTTACTACTTCCTTGGCAGTCTCAGTTCGAGTGGGTATGGCTTCGATCCATCCGGTATAAGTACAGACAGCTACCAGCATTGCTTTGTATCTTTTTGAAGCAGTCATGTGGGTGAAGTCGATTTGGCAAACTTGAAACGGAGTTGTTCCTCGCAATATATGTCCAGGGGCTGGACCAGGTCCATTTCTGGGATTGTTCCTTGCACAGGTAACACATTGATTAACAGCATATTTAGTTAGTTGAAAGAGTCTATTAATGTAGTAAGTTTTTGCCAACAGTGTTGCTAATGCATCTCGGCCGAGATGGGTTTTATTATGGGCTTCCCTGACAACAGTCCATGCCAGGGCGTCGGGTATCCATACCCTATCTTCTTGTACAATCCACCACCCATCCTGCTGATGAAATTGTTCGGTTTGTGCCCAATCATTTTCTTCCGCTGAATAAATGGGGGTTTCATTCGTGAACTGTAGAAGTGGGCAAGTGGGAGTTGATGTATGTGGTGATTGCACACGTGCTGCTTCTTTCGCAGTCTTATCTGCCCATTGGTTTCCTTTGGCGATGGGATCAGTTCTCCCTGTATGGGCTTTACAATGCATGACAGCTACCTTCTTTGGTGCCCATACAGAGTCTAGCAATTGATGTATCTCCGATGCATTAGCTATTTGTTTCCCTTCCGCAGTTAGGAATCCTCGTTCCTTGTATAAAGCTCCATGCACTTGGATTGTAAGGAAAGCGTATTTTGAATCAGTATAAATATTTACAGTTTCTCCTTCTGCCAACTGCAGAGCCCTTGTGAGCGCAATTAGTTCAGCTTTTTGCGCTGATGTCCCTGGGGGCAGGGGTTCAGCTTCAACAATGTCGTCTTCGGAGACTACAGCATACCCAGCGACCCTGACTCCATTTATAACCTGGCTGCTTCCATCAGTGAATAAAGTCCATGCTCCTTGCCAGGGTTGGTCGCGTAAGTCGGGTCGGCTGGAATGTACTGTTGCCATAATTTCCCCACATTCATGAGAAACTGGAGTGGGGGTTGGGAGTAGAGTTGCAGGATTCAAGTTTTTACTGTCCTGTATTTGAATCTCTGGAGTTTCACATAATAACGCTTGGTACTTTACAAGACGTGAATTTGTCATCCATTTTGGCCCATGGGTCTCTAGCAGTCCTTGGATAGTATGAGGAGTTGTTACTTGTAAAATCTGTCCAAATGTTAGCTTAACTGCTTCGGGTATCAGTAGACATGCAGCAGCAATGCTTCGGAGGCATCCCGGCCATCCTTTTGACACATTGTCCATTCCTTTTGACAGATATGCAACAGGTCGTTCCCATGAGCCTAAGGTTTGAGTCAATACCCCTATGGCCATGCCTTTTTTCTCGTCGACGAATAGATGGAATGGTTTCATCACATCTGGCAACCCCAAGGCAGGTGGTTCAATTAAGGCTTCTTTTAGTTGTCGTAAGCTTGCCAGTTCGTTTCCTTCCCATTGGAAGGGTTGAGATTCTGCCTCTTTACCCCGCAGCTTGTCGTACAGGGGTTGAGCAATAACTGTATAGTTAGCAATCCACAGCCTACAGTATCCTGCAGCTCCCAGGAACGCCCGGAGCTCTTTCTTACAAGTGGGTACAGGTTGATCTCTTATAGAACTGGTGCGAGAAATCCCCAGACATCGGGTTCCTCCACGTATTTGGAAGCCTAAATACTCTACTTCCAATTCACAGATTTGCGCTTTCTTTTTACTTGCACGATACCCTTTTGAGTACAACGTCTTTAGCAGCTGAAGAGTGGATACCGCACATTCGAGGTACGTCTCTCGAAACAACAGAAGGTCATCCACGTATTGTATGACTGGCCCATACTTTACTTGATACATCTTTAAATCGTTTGCCAGTTGCTCACCGAACAGCGTAGGTGAGTGCCTATACCCTTGAGGCAACCTAGTCCATGTGTACTGCTGCTTTACTCCAGTATCTGCATTTTCCCATGTGAAAGCAAAAATCTTTTGACATTCCTCCGCCACCGGGACGGAGAAGAAGGCATCTTTGAGATCAATGACACTGTACCACTTTGATGCAGGAGAGACTTGAGCCAGGATTGAGTACGGATTTGGCACGAGGGCTACTAGATCTGCTACTTGACTATTCACTTTTCTTAAGTCTTGTACTGGTCGATAGTCATTTGATCCAGGCTTCTTTACTGGCAACAGAGGGGTGTTCCAAGCAGATCGGATTCGCCGGAGAATGCCCAAATCATACAATCTTTGCAGGTGTATCTGAATTCCTTGTCTGGCCATATAAGGAATGGGGTATTGAGATTGATTTATCACCTGTGCATTCTGTTTCATCTCGATCCAAATAGGGGTAGCGTTGATGGCTATTCCTCCTGGATTTTGTTCAGCCCATACTTTAGGTATACTGTCCATTAGCTGTCTGCGCTTTTCGTTGAGGACGGTGTTTTCTCCATATCGGTGCGTAGTGGTATGTTTGACTATGGGGAGATGTAATCTCCATTCTTCTTGGAGTGGACAGATGAGAGAGACTGGGTTATCAGCGAAGGATGCTCTTATTTCTCCTGTCGATTCGAATTGTAAGTTGGCTCTTAACTTACAAAGAAGGTCTCTCCCTATGAGGGGAACTGGGCATCCCGGGACGTAGAGAAACTGATGAGATACTAATTGTCCTCCCACCCGGACTTGTCGTTTCTGAAGAAAGGGAGCGATAAGTGGCTTTCCAGAGGCCCCTACAATAGAAATGTTTTTCGAAGTGGGTGTGGTAATAGCGGTAGTCATGACTGATCTTTGTGCCCCGGTATCTAACAATCCCTTAAATGTCTCAGTTCCTACTTTAATTTCTACTAAGGGATCGAATGGAAGAATTCCCTTCTCTAGTCATGCTTCACTGCTGTCTTCGCTAGAGGTTTCTCCGACAGTCATCTGCCATTCAGCTTCCTTTGGTTTGGACGGAGTATATCCTTCCTGCTTCATTTGCAGGGACTCTGGGCATTCAGACTTCCAGTGTCCTTCTTGTCTACAGAATGCACATTGATTGGCTCCCAACGGCACCCTTCCCCCCCTAAACGATCCTCCTCTGCTAGCTCGTCCTCTGGGCGGTCCCCTCGAGGGTGACCTGCCCCTTCCTCTCGGCCCAGGATATCCCTGATAGTGCCTAGCCGAGTTTCCGAAATTCGTTTCTTCCAGCGCTGCAGCTAACAAACTAACACTTTCTCTTAACTTTCTACTTTCTTTCTTTTCTTTCTTGTCTCCGTCCGGCTCTCGGTTTACATAAACTCTGTCAGCCATGGCTTTTAAGTGGCTAATAGTCATTCCCTCAAATCCTTCTGATTTCTGTAGCTTCCGGCGGATATCGGGACAGGATTGTCCGACAAAGCTCATTACTATGACGGACTGACTTTTGGGGTCCTCTGGGTCGAACGGACTGTATTGCCGATATGCATCCATCAATCTCTCCAAAAAGATTCCAGGAGTTTCGTCTTTTCCTTGCACCACGTCGCGGATCTTTCCCATATTCATGACTTTCTGCTTTCCTTTCTTTAAAGCTCCGAGAAAGGCGACTTGGTATGCAGCAATGCTGGCTCGCCCTGCAGCCGTCTGGAAATCCCAGTTGGGATCGGCGACAGGGGCATGCTCTCTCACTACTTCATCTGGATTACCGTCTGACCCGGCTCCCAGCCGAGCTGCTTCTTCCATGTTTAATTGTATTTGTCGGCGTTCTTCGGTGGTAAAAAGGATGGAGGCGAGGTGCCGAATGTCAGCCCAGTTGGGGTTATGGGCTGCAAAAATTCCTCGTAAAAAATCTAGCATCTGATCTGGATTATCAGCGTAAGAGGGGCCGAGCTGTTTCCAGTTAAAAAGATCGCTGGAAGTGAAAGGTATGTAAGTAAACAACTTTATAGTTTGCGTAGTATTATACTCGTTTTCTTCAGTAGGGACCACGGGAACTACGGTGGTTGTTTCTCTAATTGGTAGTTGTAAACTTGCGGCTTGGGTTTTACTGCGAGTGCCGCCGGATACGGACGACTCGCCGCCGTCCTCAACTTTTGCCGCCGCCGCTTCCGCTTCAAGCCGTACTTCGGGAATCGGCATTATTTCATGATCAACTTGGGCAGCGGCGGGAGCTGGGGGATCTGGTGGCGCATTATACGATTGAGGGCAGCTAGGGGCATAGGGTGGCGGCAGAAGATCTTCTGCGTCAGGCAGTACTGCAGGCGGCAGGGGTTTAACTTTTTTTTCTTGAGTCCGTGTGTTCCCTTGCACTACAAACATGGCCGCCGCAGATGACGCATGGTCCTTTATTCCTAAGATGGCCGCCCTTCCCTTTCTTTTCCGGTTTGAGGACTTCCGGTCACCCATTTTGTTTACTTGCGCCACCATTACGAGGGCGGCTCCCTCCACTAACTTCTTTGCCCACTTCGGAGGATTCTCGATAACTGCAATCCAAGCAGTTATGTATGGCTTATCCTCAGGGCAACCCGGATTTTCTTCTTTCTCAACTATTTTCAAGACCCTTGTGGCCGTTTGGAAATTGAAAGTTCCTTCCGGAGGCCAATTTACACACAAACCGGGCCACCTATGGGTGCATCGCTGAACCATTCCGGGCTTAGTACATTTACGTTTATCGAACACTTCACTATAGTGTTCTGTCATAACTTTTAGTGGAGTTGAATAGCCCCCTCCCATTAGGATAGAATTCACAGACAAAGGAGGGAAGGGAAGACGGATAGGTAAGGGGTCCGTACCCGTCAGACACAAAAGGGTCACAATCGCCTCGACTAGGACGCGGTCAGCCCGGCCTAGAACTGCGAGGCCATTCACTCTCTTTCACACAACAAGAAACCTATTCCCACTATCGTACGCGTTACTTCTTTTTCCTCTTTTTATGCGCGTGGTTTTCGGAATGCAATTCCTACCAAACCACCGCTTGGGGTGTGATCAAAGCCCCCTCGGTCCCCTCACGGATGGACCGGTTATTTGCTACTCTTTTAGCTATTCTTCTTTTTTTTCCATCATTCCCATAATACTCGCCTGCAGGATTCTTCCGATCGTCACGAAAGCCTTCTTTCCAGATCACCAGCCCAGAGGTCTCAGAAGAATTTCTGTGGAACGGTCCCCTCAGAAACCCGATCGCTGAACTCAGCGGTGGCCACTCACCAGGTGCGTCTGGGGGATCGCTCCGCCACCAAACTACCGGACCAACTGGGGGGCTAAAATAGCGTCCCCGGCACCTCCTGGCTGAGGCTCGCCAAATGTAACCGTCTCTTTTTAGTCAGTAAGGAGGTCCAGACAACTGATCCGTAAAGATAGACTTTTATTGCCAGCAAGATGCAGCTAAGACAAAGGCTCAGTACAACTGCATGCCACGCCCCCTTAGGAGCAAACTTTTATGCACTTTACAACTCTTATCTTTCACACATGCGTTCTGGTTTTTGCTGAACAAACATTTCACAAATTGCTGAACAAGCATTAGCTAGCGTGGTCCTCTAGTAGGTGTAGCTTAAGATCAGACTATTGTTTCGTCATTTAATTGACGTGTTAGACATTTTACATTGTCATTCGTATTAATACAATACAAAGTATTATTCCAAAATGGAGTTACGTTATGTTACGCTAAAAATTAGTATGTCACTGCGTCACTACGCATTACGTATCATTTGCGTTGCAAATATTAGTATGTTCAAGATGGCTGTGCGTTTCACTGCTGGCATGATTAGTCGGAAGATGTTCAGTTGCTCTTTCGCACTTCAGGGGGGGTCCCGAAATTGAACCTCTTCACACTGTGCCACTGGTGGCCGATGATGAGTTTCAGTGAGTGAGAGAGATTAGAGTGAGCTCAACTCTGCACATGAGAAGAGGCTGCCACTTCAGTCTAGGCCACACAGCCTAAGGGAAAAGGCTGTTGCATTGGCCTGGCTCTGCGGCATGTGAGTGATGCTGTGTAGGCCCAAGGAGGTTGCTGCTGCCTACACATTCCAGGGAGAGAATGTGTGTGTGAATGAGAGAGAACATACAGAGAGAGTCTGTGTGTGATAGAGAGAGCACGAGCATGTGTGTGTGTGGCGAGCCCAAAGAGGATACTGTTGCTACTTGCATATTCCAGGGAGAGAGAGAGCATGTGTGTGTGTGTGTGTGTGTGTGTGTGTGTGAGAGAGAGAGAGAGAGCATTTGAGAGCTTGTATGTGTGAGAGAGAAACAGCTTGTATGTGTAAAAAATGCTGTGCAGACCCAAGGAGGAAGCTACTGCTGCCTCTATGTTAGAGGGAGAGAGAGAGAGCATCTGTTTATGCATGTGTGTGCATATGAGAAAGACAGCATATGAGAGTAAGCATGAGAGAGCATATGAGAGAGAGAGAACATGTGTTTGTGTGTGTGTGTGTGCGCGAAAGAGAGCATATGAGAGAGAGAGAGAGAGATTGTGCGTGACCATGTGCGAGTAGATTAGTGTGTTAATATGTGTCAGAAGAAAGTGTGCATGCCTCCCTCCCACTTCCCTCACTAATCGACAATATCAGGATGTCTGGAAATCAAACATTCACAGGTATGGAGAGTGGGTGATTTTTTTTATCCTTATTTATTTTAATTATTGCATTTTATTTGATGTTTATTGCTTTAAAATATTTTATTGGTGTTTGGGAAATTTTTATCATTTTTAATGTTTTTAATTATTGGATTTTTTTTGTAAGCTGTTTTGAAATATTGCTCTATAAGTACGGTTTTATTACCATGATGGTGATATTTTGGTTTTTCCATTGTTCCATTTGGTTTTTCCATTGTTCCATTTGTTACACCCGTCAGTCGCAGATGGCTACGACCACTGTTGCTCACCTCATGTCTCTCTGCACTAACTTCGATGGGTAGTCTTGTGGCCTCCACCAGCTATCGCCGGCCTGCCTGCCCCTGTTCCCAGGGCCTAGGACCGCTGCCTGCCCCATTCCCCGGGGCTTCCCCTGGAACCTTCTCTGCTTCTTCAGTGAGTACTCCGCTTCGTGGACCACTACCGTTACCTCTCTACTGAGGAACCCTCATCGGTGTACCTCGCTCTACGGTCCATTGCCATATCATCTCTACTGAGGAACCCTCGCCGGTGTACCCCACTCTGTGGACCATTGCTGTACCATCTCTACAGATGTCTCCTCTTTGGGTATACCTCACTTCACAGACCTTGTGGCACCCCTGTGTCTGTGTGACTTTTATGATACACTCCCCGCTCTGCGGGCAATATCACTCTACTCCTCTATAGAGACTCAAGGAGTTCCGAGCTATATCTGACGTCAGCTCCCAGCGCTGATGCTCCGTGGATCCACCCCCTGGGGCCATCCTCTCTAGCTCCTTCTGTCCTCTCAGTTCGCTCTCTCTCTGCTTTCTCTCCAGTACCTGCTGTTTCACGCACCCTGTAGCTGAGACTTCACCTCCCGAAGGTGAGGCTCACGGGGATCCTCCCTGTGGGTGGTACCATCTCTCACCTCGGCCCAGGGCCCACATACCCTCAAACCCTAACAGATTGCCAAGTCCATGGACCCGGCATAGGTCTCAGCACTCCAGGCCATCCCTGGCCTGGCCCAACGAATTACAGAACAGTAAAAGATTCTGGAGACTTTGGCTAGCACCATAAATCAATTGAACAATTGGCTAGACTCCACCTCGACGCCTGCAAGCCAAACCCAGCTTCACATGCATCACCATTCTGGCCTACAGTGCCCTTGCCGGCAGCTCCTCATTTCGCAGGTGACCCCTTGTTGTGTAGGGGCTTCTTAAACCAGTACAACATGCACTTTTTTTTACAACCTGCATATTTCCCTGATGTAGTTTCCAAGACAACGTACATCCTGTCCCTTCTGGATTGAAAAGTGTTGGACTGGGCTTCACCCCTTTGGGAGCGAACGGATCTAATCCTCCACGACCTGCTGGGCTTTCTCACCCCAAGCCGAAAGGCCATCTCCGGGTCTATGCTCCTGCATCTGCAACAAGGCTCCAGATCTCTGACCGATTACATCATCGAGTTAAGACTCTCTCGTCTCAATTGCACTGGGATCTGGGCTTCCTGCGTGCTATATTCCTGGAAGGTCTGAGCCCACGTATCAAGGACGAATTAGCAGCACGAGGACTCCCTGAGGCATTGACCTCCATCTTCGTGAGCGTTCACACGAGGCCAGAGGGTCCAAGAGGATGGCTTCAGGTGCTCCACGCATTCGTCTGACGTTGTCCACTCAGACAACTACTACACAAAGCACCGAGGAAGAGGAACCAATGCAAATTGGCCGTAGTCATCTATCCTCAAAGGAAATGCATCGTTGTCAAAGATCTGGCCTCTGTATTTATTGTGGTCAACCGGGTCATGCGGCACCCTCCTGTCCACTCTGTTCGGGAAACTCCCAAGCCTAGGTTCTGCCAGAGGACTTCTCCTAGGCCTGACCTCACCGTCTCTTCCGTTAACTCTGCCTGTCTCAATTAATTTGGATGCTCAGGAATTTCACACCCTGGCATTGGTGGACTCCGGGGCCGGAGGAAATTTTATCCTAAGAAAACTTGTGGAACACCTTCGGATTCCCACCGTCCGTACACCAACGCCATTACTGCTCTCCTCCATTCATGGCGAACCATTACCAAAGTTACTTTCTCCATGGTCCCTATCCGACTCTTCACCGGATGTCTGTGTTGTGTCCGTCGGTGCCCAATGCCCTCTCTCCACCCGCCTTACCTCGTTTGGCACCTCCCTCTTTGTCTACGGGAAGATTGGCTGCCGTGGCGTCCTCTGCCGAAGTTCTCCAGCGTTCTCCGGACCGGCTCTACACTGCAAACCGCCATGTTCCTGAGAGGCCTAGGGGCGTGCGTGCGGTGCGGTCCCGACTGATGTACCGGCAATGGCGCGAAACTCTGGGGCATCCCCCGAAGATGACATCACCCATGATGGATATTTAAGGTCTCAGTATTTGCTAACAGATTGAGTAAGCAAGGATATGGATAAGGATATGGATAAGGATTTGTTCTATCTGAGCTACTCTGCCTCCTTGGACTTACCAGGGATACCCGCTCCTCAGGGGCCTCGCTCTCTTCTTGTTTTTCAGGTTACAGTCTGAAATCGGTACTCGCTCCTCGAGGGCCTATGTTCCCGGACTTGTTGCTGAATTCTCTTCTGCTTGGAAGTCTTCACTGCCAAACTACTTCAGTGAGTTACCATCGCTCTCTCAGAGCTTTCCCTGGAACAGCTACTCACTCCTCGAGGGCCTATACATTCCAGCTCCTGGGCTTCTATGAGACATTGTGTGAGGGTTACCATCTGGTTCAGTTCATGAACTCTGCATACCCTGCTTACTCACTATATTTCAGTTTCTCTTCAGCTCAGCCTCCAGGGATTGCTGTACCAGTATCTGAGGGACTGCAGCCCAGCCGGGCATTCCAGCTCACTACTGCCACCTCTGGTGGTTCAGTATACTGTCTAATATAAGAACTAGTGTGTGTCTGTCTCCATACTCTAAGCCTGACCGGTGTTCCCTCTCGGGATCTTCCCTCGAGGGCGTGGTCATCTGCCACTGGTCCAAGGATACACCCAATTATACCTCCAGATTGCTGTCTCTCAAGCAGTCTTCCACCACCATAGATAACAGATTGCTAACTCCTGCAGTCCGTACACAACAGATTGCTAACTCCGCAACTCTGAACACAATAGATTGCTAACTCCAGCTGACTAGAGATAACAGTCTGCACACAGAGACCATTTCCTTTCTAGTACTAGACAGGGCTATACACCCTGTGGTCCTTGGACTGCCTTGGTTAAAACTGCACACTCCACAATTCGATTTAGCACTCTCCAATTGTCCCAATGGGGCAACTCCTGCCATAAAAAGTGCTTGGAGGTCGTGTCCCTGATACCTTGCCTAGCTACTACGACATCCCTTCTGGGTCTCCCACCACAGTACTCCTCCTTTGTGGATGTGTTTTTCAAGAAAGCTGTGGACACGCTACCTCCTCACTGCTCATTTGATTGTCGTATAAACTTATTGCCTAATACTGAGCCTCCCCGAGGAAGGGTTTTTCTAGGCTATGTGGTCTCGAGCCAGGGTTTCCAGATGGATCCACAGAAGACCAAGAGTATTCGCGATTGGCCTCAACCAACGAGCCTTAAGGCGCTCCGAAGATTTCTCGGTTTTACAAACTACTACAGGTTGTTCATCCATTATTATTCAACACTGACCGCCCCGCTCACAGCCATGACTCATAAGGAAGCAAATCCCTCTCAGTGGTCACCCGAGGCTGTGACCGCCATCTAGGAGCTCAAGGAGGCATTCCTACAAGAACCATGCATGCTTGCGTCATCCCAACCACCGACAACCCTTCATCATCGAAGTAGACACTTCGGACTTTGGTGTTGGTGCAGTATTCAGCCAGCATTTATTTATTTATTTATTTATTTTTTATTTTTATATACCGAAGTTCTTGTAGGGACTACAAATCACTCCGGTTTACATACAACGAAGAACTGCTCAACAAAGAGCGGAGCTTTACATGGAACCGTATAACATATGGAACAGTATAACTGGTTGACAATTTAACATAGTGCTAAATAAAGTAAAGTAAAGTAATAATATTTTAACTGGTAATAAATAAAGAAATATAATATTTTATATAAGAAGTATAACTATTTAATGTAGCAATAAATATAAATATAAGCAGTGCCTAATATATATATGAAATAAAGTGAAT
Organism: Rhinatrema bivittatum; assembly: GCF_901001135.1. Taxonomy (NCBI): domain Eukaryota; kingdom Metazoa; phylum Chordata; class Amphibia; order Gymnophiona; family Rhinatrematidae; genus Rhinatrema; species Rhinatrema bivittatum. The sequence continues at coordinate 410,013,110 of NC_042616.1, read as the reverse complement.
TTTTGAGCTCAAAGATAATTGTCCAGTTGCAGATTCTTAAAAATAGGACTTGATACAGTGTCCATAGTTAAGGGATACCTGGTAATTAGGAAGTCTGTCAGTCACAGTAAGTTTGTCAGTAATTAGGAAGTCTGTCAGTCACAGTAAGATTAAGCATCTGGGAAAGCTTGTTGGAAGAGAAAAGTCTTCAGTCTTTTTTTGAATTCCACCATTCACACCTTACATCTTCCTCTTTCTTCTCCTAACACTTCTCCCTGCCTGAGCATAATTATGGAATCGGGGACAAGGAATTACTGGTGATTAAACTGGCCTTCGAGGAGTAGTGTCCCTGGCTCAAGGGAACACAGCACCAGATCACGGTATATACTGACCACAAGAACCTCGAGTTCCTGCACCATGATCAATGCCTTAATCACAGGCAGGCCCGCTGGTCTCTCTTTTTTACTTGGTTCAATTTCCTACTATGACAATGGCCAGCCAATAAGAACACTCGAGCCGATGCACTCTCTCGTTCGTTCACCACAGAAGATGTTCTGGATGTTCCATGGCACATCATTGATCCAACTAAATTTCTCCTCTCCACCACACTCACAGTGCCATCTGGTAAGACAGTGGTTCCCTGACCACTTCAAAAGAAAATCCTCTACTGGGCGCATGACTCCTTGCTGGCAGGCCACCCCAGACAAGCTAGAACTATTTCCACTCTCCGGAGATTCTATTGGTGGCCAACCATGAAGAAAGATGCTCAAGTATATGTGGAATCATGTCCTACTTGTGCTCGTCAGAAGCTGCCGGCGGGCCATCCTTGGAGTCTCCTACAACCTCTTCCTGCACCCAGTGAACTGTGGACACACATAGCCACAGATTTCATTGTGGACCTCCCTTCTTCCAGTGGCAACAACACCATTTGGGTTACCGTGGACCGATTTTCGAAGATGGCTTACTTTGTGGCATTACCTGGTCTTCCTTCAGCCCCGGAATTAGCGGAATTGTTCATTCACCACACCTTTCGCCTCCACGGACTTCCAAAACACCTACTCTCTGATCGAGGTGTACAATTTACGGCCAGGTTTTGGAGGTCACTATGTAAAAAATGTGATATTGCCTTGGACCTCACATCGGCCTATCACCTGCAGGACGAACCAAACACTGAAACAATTTCTTCGGGCATATGTGAACTCTCGGCAGAATGACTGATCCGACTTACTACCCTGGGTCGAGTTTGCCTTAAACTCCCACAAGTCTGCTTCTACCGGGTCATCACCCTTCCAAGTAGTTTACGGACGCCAGCCTCTGCTTCCTCTTCCACTACCTCTGTCTGATCTTCTCTGGTGGTGCAGGCTACTGCACAAGAGTAACATCAACTTTGGGATCACACCAAACAACTTCTACAGCAAGCCGCCCAGAAATCAAAGAAGTTCTACGATGCCCATCAACAGTCAGCTACACAGTTTAATCCTGGAGACAAGGTGTGGCTCAGCACTCGCTTTATTCGCTTGAAACTGCTTCAGCCTGCTTTGCTCCCAGATACATCTGGCCTTTTCCCATACTTCGTTGGCTAGGTCCAGTCACTTACAGTCTCCGCCTGCCCACATCGCTCAAGATTCATAACGCCTTCCACATCTCATATTAAAGCCTCTCATCTTGAACGAGTTCTCCAAGAAACTACCAGAGCCCCAAACTCTGGCATCAGAGGAGAACATTATATATCAGATACAGGACATCCTGGACGTAAGGAAGTGCGGGAAGTGATGGGAATATTTGATCTCTTGGGAAGGAATTGGTCCTGAAGAGAACAGCTGGGAGCCTGCAGTCAATATTCTTGACAAAGAACTGATCAACCAGTTCCATGCTTCTCACCCAAGAAATCCCAAACCCCTGGGGAGGAGCCCTAAGAAGAGGGGTACTGTTACGCCCATTGGTCACAGACGGCTGTGAACGCTGTTGCTCTACTCATGTCTCTCTGCACTAACTTCGATGGGTAGTCTTGCGGCCTTCGCCAGCTATCGCCGGCCTGCTTGTCCCTGTTCCCAGTCCTCCCTGGATGGCGTGGATGCTGCCAACCACCATCTTGCCCTCAGAGTTCCTTAGGCACGTGCGCTCTTGGGCCAGTCTTATGCACATCATGGCGGGAACCTCAGGGGCGCCCCCCCCCCGGATGACGTCATTCATCGTGGACTCTTAAGCTGACTGGCCCTGTCTGCCTATGACTTGGCAATGAGTTCCCACATTGCTGAATCCGCTTCGCTCACTACGAACTTCCCGTTCCAGCTCCTGCTTCCTCAGCGTGAGACGTCCCGGGTACCTGCTCCTCGGGGGCCCTTTCCTCGTCTCTAGCTATCCACTCCTCGGAAGGCCTTGCACCTAGGACCGCTGCCTGCCCTGTTCCCCGGGGCTTCCTCTGGAACCTTCTCTGCTTCTACAGTGAGTACTCCGCTTCATGGACCACTAACATTACCTCTCTACTGAGGAACCCTCATCGGTGTTCCCCGCTCTGCGGACCATTGCTGTATCGTCTCTACAGAGGACTTTTCTTTGGGTATACCCCATTTCACAGACCTCGTGGTACCCCTGTGTCTGTGTATCTTTCAAGATACACTCCCCGCTCCGCGGGCAGTATCACTCTACTGCTCTATAGAGACTCAAGGCGTTCCGAGCTATATCTGACATCAGCTCCCAGCACTGACGCTCCGTGGCTCCACCCCCTGCGGCCATCCTCTCTAGCGCCTTCTGTCCTCTCAGTTCGCTCTCTCTCTCTGCTCTCTCTCTCCAATACCTGCTGTTCCACACACCCTGCAGCTGAGACCTCGCCTCCCGACAGTGAGGCTCACGAGGCTCCTCCCCGTGGGCAGTACCATCTCTCACCTTGGCCCAGGGCCCACATACCCACAAACCCTAACCATTGTTTCGGTTTCCAATTCAGTTTTTGTCTGCATGTTTCTGTTTATATTTTATGATCTTTTTATTCCATGTTTGTCTGTGTTCTGCATATGTGACAGAGATGAGATATTCTGCTAGCATGTAGTTTTTGTATAGAGATGTACAGCAGCTTGATTTGTTCTGTTATCCTAATAGGAGTGGTATTGGTGTTTTAGGGCCTGGTAATATTTGCAGTGTTGTCTCTTCATAGGTACAATTGTTACTGTTTGAGTGCTTGCAGTTAGTGCTGTTTTCGTATGAGCAGTTTACTATATTGTAATTCAGTTTATTTAAAGCTTTCTGAGGACCGTCATTCTTTACAACAGACCTAATACCATATGGCTGCAGGTGTCTTTTTTGCAGAGTTTTCTGGTTGGTATCACAACAAAGCATGTAAATAATACATTCTAGGAGTGATATTTTTACTTGAGAATATTTAATGTTATTTTTTATATAAAAGTTTTTACCATAAATGCATATTTTTTATGGTTCAACGGTTTTTATTGCTGTTGTGAATTGTAACAAAGCAACAGGGCTAGAAATACAACCAAACATTGTACATGAAATAGAATTGAGGTACACTTCCACTCAGTAACCCCCATAGTCAATCTCAGGAACAAGTACAGCCATTATCACAGAAAAATACCCACCCCCCCAACTCCTTGGTCCAATCAGTCAATCGCTGTGTCGCAGATAGCGCAGGGTCCCACTCATTTCGTAGCAAGGTCGTTTAATATATGACTGCGGATCCGGGGTGAAAGAGAATGAATATACAAGTCCCAAATAGTCAGAAAGCAGCGTTGGCGTTGGAAAGAGGTATGTGCCCAGTGTTTATCCATCAGTAACAGTTGATGTAATTGGTTTCTCCACTGCCAATATGGAGGGGATTCAGAAGATTGCCAGTGTAACAAAATAATTTTCTTCCCCACCGCAAACGCCTTGCGTAAGAACAGCCGCGGTCCGTGACCACGAAGCAAGGTTTGTGGAATCTGTCCAAACAATATCAAAGTACTGGTAAAGGGGATCTTGACAGACAACAATCCCTCCAAATAACACACCAATCTAGTCCAAAACATTCGCACCTTAGTACAAGCCCAAAACATATGGTGTAAAGAGCCCTCAGCCACCCCACATCTCTTACATTTCCCAGTAGCGCCTAATTGATAATGTACAGCATGTAGTGGGGGAACAAAAGCTCTCCACAGAAATTTAAACAGCATTTCACGGTAATATGAATTGGAAGAAATGCTAGAAATTTGTCTGAAACAGCGCTGGAGACCCCGAGCCGTCACCACTTCCCCCCCCCCCCCCCCCCCCCCCCGCTCCATTCCAGCGAGCAGCCAAGGTCCCTGTGATGCCCTCCACGTCATCCCTCAAAAGTTTTTTTATAATATTGAGCCATGGTGGGAGCCGACCGCGCCGTCAAGGCGAGAAAGGTTTCCACTTTGGTAAAAGATTGGACCAGCCAAATCGCCTGCGGCAGCGAACATACATAGTGCTATACTTGTAGGTAAGGAAATATATGTCTATAAGTTAGCCCATAGCTCTCAATGATCTCCTTGTAAGACATGAGCTCTCCTTCTGCATCCAACACATGGCCGAGGTACACTATGCCCTGGGAAGACCAATCCTGAAAGCCAAAAGTAGAAGACCCGGGGGAAAAGTCGGGATTACCTCTGATTGGCATAAGATAAGCATTTTGTCGAGGAACAAACAAATGTTTAGCCATCACCCTCCACGTATGTCGAAGAGGGGATAGTAAAAGCTCAACCAACGGGGGATAAGCTACTTTAGAGGTATCCGCCTGCAGTACATAACTGAGCGCGATCGGCGCCACCAAGGCTCTATCTACCGACAGATTAGTATATGTTGGCGTTCCTAGGAGCCAATCCCAAACAAGTCAGAGGTTCCCAGCCACATTATAGAGGCGTAAATCGGGCACCCCAATCCCACCTCGTCCCCAGCGAGTCCGTAAAGAGTGAAGGGGAATACGCGCCTTCCGGCCCCGCCACAAAAACTTGCGTAAAGCGCTCTCCAACTTTCTCTGATCGAAGGTCTTAAGAAAAATGGGTAAATTTTAAAAAATAAAAAGCCATTTAGGCAGGAGCAGCATTTTAAACAAATTCAGACGACCTAGCAGAGAAAGAGGAAGAGGGCGCCAGGTGTCCAGTTTGTCCATAGTCAATGTTAATAAATGAGAGATGTTTTTAGAGTACAATAAGGACAGCTGGGTTGGGATTATAACTCCCAAATACCGAATCTGGGAGGGTGCCCACAAAAGGGGAAAGGTTGGCCCCCAATCAGATTGAAGTGAAGCCGGAAACGACATTGCCTCAGATTTCCCCAGGTTCAATTTAAGGCCCGCAAAGGAGCCAAATTCTGAAATCAACACTAACAAGGATGCTAAGGAGCGGACAGGATCTGTCAGAAAGACCAAAATATCATCAGCGAATGCTGCATATTTAAATGTTTCTGACTGAAATCGGATTCCCTTAATAGTCGGGGCCACCCGGATAGCTGCCAACAAAGGCTCAAGCTGGAGTACAAAAAGCAAAGGAGAGAGGGGGCACCCCTGTCTAGTGCCCCTGTAGATGCAAAAAGAATCCGAAAGGGAACCATTAACTGCAATGGAAGCCTTGGGATCCTGGTACAACAGATGTATCGCCTGCAGATAAAACCCAGTAATACCCACCATCTGGAGGACGTGAAAAAGATAAGACCACTCCACCCGGTCAAACGCTTTTTCCGCGTCTAAACTAACCACCAGATGAGGAATGCCCTCATGCTGACCCAAAGCCATAGCCGTGAGGACCTTTCGAATATTGGTGAGGGCATAGCGATGTCTAACAAACCCCACTTGACCCGGCCCCAACAACCCAGGGAGGAAAACAGCCAACCTGTCTGCCATGATTTTGGCCAGGAATTTTTGGTCCACATTTAAGAGAGATATCGGCCGGTAGGATTCAGGCCGTAAGGGATCTTTCCCTGGCTTAGGTATCAAGGTGATAGTGGCACAGTTCGTATGAGGCGGGTAAGACCCTGACCGTATCAGTGCATTAAAGGCGGAGGTCAAAGAGCTGAGTAAGGAACCCTGCAGAGCTTGATAAAATTCAGTCGTATAACCATCGGGCCCAGGGGTCTTATATCGTTTGGCCGTGGCGATGACCAAACGAACCTCAGCTTCAGAAATGGGTTTATTCAACTCGTCCAGTTGTGCCACTGTTAACTGAGGGAGGTTTACCTGACGACAGAATTTCTCAAGGCGGTCCCCATTAACGTCCCCGTGAGAGTATAAAGTAGCATAAAACTCACGAAAAGAATGTATGATCGAGGGATTATCCTGCACCAGCTGGCCAGAAGCATTATAAATGGCCGGGATATGACGAGATACTTTCTGGGATTTAACAAGATTGGCCATCATCCTACCCGGTTTATTCCCAAAACAGTACAGTCGATATTGGTAATAAGTCCACCCCTTCTTAGCTCTATCATGTAGTAACGCATTAACCTCAGCTTGGACAGCCAAGTACTCTGCTCTAGCCGCTGGGGTCGCAGCAGTTTGCAAGCCCTGGCGAGCGTGCCTCAGTTGAGTAGACAAAAATGCATATTTTTTAAATTATTTGTGGGAAGGGTGTGGCCAAGAGTGTGTGCAAGGCTGTAAGGTTCACCTATGACACCTAATACCCTTGCACCAGCTCTAGCTATACTGGCTCCACAAGAGAAAGCAATATTCCATCTGGAGCTGTGCTACTTTGGGTTAGTGGCTCTCCCCGGTCTCGGCCAGGGCTTAATTTTCTCTTTTTATAAGCCCAGGGATCAGCATGTCCCCCCTCCTCTGGAATTGGTAGGTGGAGCAGAGCCTGGGAACCATCAAAGCAGCAGACTTTGTAGTCTGCAGTCAATGGGAATGCACTAGAGTGGTAGGAGGGTTGCAGAGAAGTGGAGGCAAGCTACAGGTACAGGAAGGAAGGGGTAAGCCAGGAGGAAGTGCCTACACAGTGTTGGAGAGGTGACTGTACTGAGCTCTGAGAGAAGCAGTTGGCTGTGGAATCAGTTCCTAGAGAATGGGATTGGGAAAGGGAGGGGGCTACTGCAGAATGGGGAATGGCTGGCAGCAAGCAAGAACCTTACATCATGATGCAGCAGTGCTGGAGTGGGGGCGCTCAGCAGTACAGCATTAGCTTGTCAGAGAGAATTTTTGTGTGTCTGTGTCAGAGAGAGTAAGAGAGAGATACATACCCATAAACACTTTGTCTGTGAGAGAGAGTGTGTGTGGGGGTATTTCTTTCTCTGACACAGACACACACTCTCAGTGCGTGGGTGTGTCTTTGGTGCCTGAGAAAGAGTATGCGTCTTAACATAAGAACATAAGGCTTGCCATGTTGGGTCAAACTAAAAGTCAATCGAGCCCAGTATCCTGTTTCCAACAGTGACCAATCCAGGTCCCAAGAACTTGGCAGGTATTTGTGTATGTGCCAATAAAGTTTCTGCAATCTAAAAATCTGTGTGTGACTGAGCGTATGTGTGTATGACACTGGCTGGCAACTGGTTCAAGAGCCAGACAGGGAATCCAGGATATATCTCTATAAAGGATATAAGCAGATGTGTAGGGGGCCCAACCAATGTGCATGGATGAAACTGGGGCTGCAGCTCTGCTCTCCCCTGGTCTAGAATGTGCTCAACAGCTTAGTTATTTAGGAAAGATGATGTATATTTTGGAGATATTTTGGTTCAATTCTGCCTAGTTCTAAGGTTAACTTAGTGTGCTTTTGGGAGCTGTTGACACATGTGCTGCAGGGAAAGTGCATGAGGGTATCAGATACCCCATGGGCTGGTTTTGAAAAAATCCCCCGGGCCGATATTTTCCTGCAATCTGCCCTTGCTGCTGAGCTAACATGATTTGGTGGTGATTTTATTATTTTAGGTATTTGTGCTTGCATTGTTCACTTTGTGCTTATTTAACTAACTATGAATGTTTTTTTAATTGTACAGCTGCCTGGATAAGATGTTTAAAAAGCAGAATATAAAATTTTTATAAATGAAAATGAAACTTACATATGTACATAATATTGAAAATCTTATCTTGTATTTTCCTTTTTCTTAACAAGCCTGAATTCTTGGAATAAAGCTGTGTATGGAAATAAAAGTTTACATGTGTTGTTTTCTATAGATGCAGAGAATTGCATGAAGTGCCCTGAAGATCAATGGCCCAGTGAGAAGAAGGATGAGTGTCTCCCAAGAGTCATAGACTTCCTGTCCTATGGGGATCCCATGGCTGCAGCTTTGGCTTCCATTGCTATTCTCTTCTCCATCATAACTGCCCTAGTGCTAGCAATCTTTCTTAAATATCAGGACACACCCATGGTGAAAGCCAATAACCGGGATCTTAGCTATGTCCTCCTCCTCTCTCTCATGCTATCCTTTCTCTGCTCTTTGTTATTCATTGGCCGTCCTGAAAGAGTTACCTGTCTGCTCCGACAAGTTGCTTTTGGGATCATTTTTACAATTGCAGTTTCTTCTGTGCTTGGAAAAACTGTCACAGTTGTCATTGCCTTCAATGCCACCAAGCCCAGCAGCAAGTTAAGGAAGTGGGTAGGGACAAGAGTCTCCAGCTCTCTAGTACTTCTCTGCTCCTTGGGTGAAGTTGTGATATGCATTGCATGGCTGCTCATCTCTCCTCCATTCCCAGACTATGACACACAGTCTGAACCTGGGAAGATGATACTTCAGTGTAACGAGGGGTCCACCATTGCATTTTATAGTGTGATTGGGTACATGGGCTTCTTGGCTCTCTTAAGTTTCATTGTGGCTTTTCTAGCAAGGAATTTGCCTGACAGTTTCAATGAGGCCCAGTTTATCACTTTCAGCATGCTGGTGTTCTGCAGTGTTTGGATCTCCTACATCCCAGCGTACCTGAGCACCAAAGGCAAATACATGGTGGCAGTGGAGATCTTTGCCATCTTGGTTTCCAGTGCTGGATTGCTGGGCTGCATATTCATCCCCAAGTGCTACATTATTCTATTCAAGCCAGACCTAAATACAAGGGAGCATTTAATTCGGAAATAAAATTCTAACAAAATTAACTGACACTATGAAGTTAGCAAGTAGCTCATTTAAAACAAATCGAAGCAAATTCTTTTTCATTCAGCACATAGTTAAGCTCTGGAATTCACTGCCACAAGATGTGATCCAGCAGTTAGTATACCTGGGTTTAAAAAAGGTTTGGATAAATTCCTAGAGGAAAAATCCATAAACTGCTATTAATTAATAAGCAATAGTAGCTTGAGATCTATTAAATGTTTGGGTTCTTGCCAGGTACTTGTGACTTGGTCTGACCCAGTATGGCATATCTTATGTTTTTAGGATTTCTTCTTCATGACCATGAACATGGTGTTTATGTCCCCATACAATATGAGAATTACTCTTTTAGGTAATCAGAGTCATTTTATTTTACGTGTCTTTATGACTTCTCACATGAGAAAAGTACTTGATCAATTTCAACCACTTGTGTTTGTTCGCATGAGGAATAATGTTTTGGGTTGGAAGGAAAGAGGATGTGTTCCAAGAGAGGCTAGAATAATTTGGAAAACAAAAGGAGTTGAATAGAATATCACAGGATTCCATGTTCTGTTTTATAATCAATAAAGTGAAGCCACATTTATGGAATAATGTAGTTTGGTCTACTCATGTTTTTCCATCTCCCACTCCCAGATCCACCTGTGGGTAGACTGGACCAGACAGCAATTGGGGATTGTTTGGAAAAATAAATCAGCGCTATTTAAAAATAACCTTTTAGGCATTATGTAATTGTCAGATATTCATTCATCAAGGGGAAAATTTTCCATGAGTTTTCTGAGAGTAAATGGATGTTAAAAACCATGGAAATAACCACTTTGAAACTTCCCCATCTCCTATGTGGAGAAAACAGGTGAGTTTAGGCTGAAGGTGGGACCATGGTGGGTACAGTTAGGCATGTGAGAGGATTTCAGCTTTAAAACTCCTGGGACATTTCTCTTTGAAAACTGACTTGCATGTACATGGGTACAAAGTACTTGTTGGATCACAATCTCAGTGACCACTGCAAAACGTTGCTTTTCCCCGATAGGCCGGTTCCCCAGCAATCCTTTTTTATTTCTCACCAGACATATTTCTCTCTTTTCTCTCTCAAGTTAAAAGTATTGTGCTTTCAGTGGCCCCAAATTATGAATTCTTTGTATCTTTCCATTACGCAAGGCCTGCAATCTTATAATCAATAAAACTGAAGTTGTATGCATTAGAAATTGAGATCATCATCCTTTCTTTAAATCCTTTCTAACACGTCAGTGTATGTAACTGTGTGTAATACTATCAAAGGTTACAAGAAAACCAGGACTGAATTAGAAATTATTGCTGCCCACATTATAAAACATAAACATATAAACATAAACAATATAAAAGGATTTAATGCACCCAAAGCATTCTTCAATCTCTTGGGAGGAAAGAAGGCATGGAAAAATTAGATAGAAGTATCCAAATAATTGTCTGACTTCAATAAAATATATGAAATTAACATTTTCCTTTGGAATTGGAATTTAAACATGCTTAGACTAGACTCAGAGCAAGAGTAATGATAGCTGAGGATAATAGAAGAAAAGAAGGAGGGGACTGAATATTTGTTCAGTCATACAGACCTTTAGGGGGCCAAAGAGAGGATAATATAAGCCACTGATCAAAGAGTGAAGGTATAGATGCATCAAGTTTCCAAGAAAGTATTCATCTTCCAAATATGCTAGGATAAACCTGCATAGAGAGGCCATGGATACAGCCCTAACAGAATTATAAGGCTGCACTGGTCTTGCAAGAAGACTGTGGGAATCTGTACTTTTTCTTTTAACTGGATAATCGCAGAATGTAGTGTCAAGTGAACATTGGTCTGTGTCATGCAATTTGTCTTATGGGATCTGTGTTGTCTCTGTTTCTATTTAATATTTACACTACACCATGATGTAGAAATTATTAGAGCAGCAGGTCTCCATTATTATTTGTTTGCAGACGATGTATAGCCATAAATAGTTTATGGGTACTTCTCAAACTTTGTTTTGCCAGTTGGCCATGCCCACTTCCCAGGTTAAGCCCTGCCAATCAGCATTCAAGTCCAGGTAAAGCCCTGTCCCTTTTCCTTCCCTAACTCCACCTCTGTGGTGTCATCCATCATACCCATTCTCCGCCCCTTTCGTCCCTTTTTGATGATGTCACTTCCAGACACAGCCCCTGTCTGGCCCATATGGATGACACAAAATAAAACTGGAAATACGTTTTTCAAGATGGTGGGGGGGGGGGGGGGGCCGGGAGACAGGAAATGATGTGCATCCAAGATGGAGGCTACTGTGGAGGGGCTAGAAAATATGTTACTATTGTGCAAGCATAGTAATGGGTGGGGCTATGTCATATGTCAGCAAAGAAGCAGGGCAAGGGAGTGGGGAAAGGGGTGGGGCTTAACCCTGGAAATGGACATACCCACCTGTCAAAACTACTGTCATACCTTTCATTAAGTAAAGACAGTAACTTAAGATCAATAAAAATGAAGACCTATAGATTGGAAATTCAGATCCCCAGTCTGATTTTAAGATCCATAGAAATGGCTTTATTTTACTACTGCATCAGGGTCTGGTTTGACTAAAAGCTGTGAACTAAAGAGCAGATTTCATCTGCAATTAGTTCTACTAGTTTTGCCACCTTGGGGATTTCTACCAAATCTGCTCACTTTTGTATTTGGTGATCAAGATTGATTTCAGTGCCAGAAAAAAATCATAGAAACTATAATAATGAATAAAATTACAGAAAATTTATATAGACATGATGTAATGGGGGCATGGCCAACATGGATTTACTCAAGGGAATTTTTACTTCACCAATCTGCTCCATATTTTGATGGGATTAAGGAGCATGTGGATAATGGTGAGCTGGTGGATTTAGTGTATTTGGATTATCAGAAGACATGTGACAAAGTCTCTAATGAGAAACTCCTGAGAAAATTAAAAAGTTATGGGATAGGAGGTAATGTTCTCTTATGGACTGCAAACTGGTTAACAGATAGGAAACAGATAGTATGAGTGAATGGTCAGTTTTTTTCAAAGGAGGAAGGTAAACGGAGTAGCTAAGAGATTTGTACTGGGACTGGTGCTTTTTAATATAATTATTTATTTATTTATTTATTTAACATTTTTATATACCGACCTTCATGAAAGAAAATTCATATCAGGTCGGTTTACAGATAACATGAGGGGAATAACAAAGTCAACCATATAACAAGAAATGAAAGTTACATATAACAAGGGGTATTAACCTGGAGGGCTAGGATAGCCGGAGCGATAGAAGGCATAACTGAACAAATTAGATAATACAATAATATGATGAGAAGAGGCATAAGTGTATAGGCTACACTTATAAACTTATAAATACACTTATAAACTTATAAATGATCTGGAAAAGGGAACAAGTGAGGTAATAAAATTTTCAGACAACACAAAAGTATTCCAAGTTCTTAAATCACAAGTAGATTGTGAGAAATTGCAGGGGGACCTTGTTATACTGGGAGTCTGGGCATCTGAATGGCAGATGAACTTCAATGTGGACAAATGCAAAGTAAGGAACATAGGAAAAAGTAATCCACAGTGTAGTTACACAATGTTAGATCCCATAGTAGGAGTTACCACTTAGGGAAAGCATCAGGGCATCATCATGAACAATACTTTAAGATCCTCAGTTCAGTGTACAGCAATGGTAAAAAAAAAATAAATCAAACAATATTAGTAATTATTAGGAAAGTAATGGAGAATAAAATGGGGACTGTAAAATGTTTCAAACAAGCCTTTTTGGGGGTAATGGTTTGCACTATTAGTAAGTTATACACACTATTTCCAAAAATGGAAAATATATGAACCCCTGCCCCCCAAAAATAAACCTCTGAAATGAGAAACAAACAAAAAAATTCCAAATAACAAATAAATGAAATGAAGTTGAAAAGAACAGGGCTAATGTAAGAGAATTTGATAGTCTAGATGAACCTTTGATTATGCACCCCCTCACCCAACTTACTTATCAGTGGCAGCTCCAGCACAGTGCTTATTCTATCAGTTATAGAGGCTCCAGCACAACCTCATGTTTGGCATTATTTGCTCTGGGCCTTGCAGTGGCTGGAATTTGCTGCCCCAAAATATTGGCACTCTAAGCCAGTGTTTCTCATCTCAATCCTTTAGGCACACCTAGCCAGTCAGGTTTTCAGGATATCTACAATAAATGTACATGAGATAGCTTTGCATGCATGGTGTTGCGCCCATCGGTCTCAGATGGCTTCAACCTCTATGCCTCATCCTTTTCTCTGCTCTCCCCGCTAGCCTTGGAAAGATGGCCACCGCCATGTCTGCAAGCCGCTCTCTCAGGCATCCCCGGAATGGCTACGGCATTGCCTACCACCATGTTTCTCCTAAGGCCTCCTACGGTGCGTGAGCGCACGCCACCCACATCTTTATTCCAGCTATGGTGCGAACCTGGGGGGGCATCCTCCTCAAGTGACGTCATGCCATCCGGGTATTTAGCCTGCCCGCATTTGCTAGCTCATTGAGTTAGCAAGGATTGATCTCGGCCAGTCTACGCTACTCTGCCGCTTTTGTGCTGCCGCTGGAAGCCCTTCTCTGCCCTTTGGGGTATTCTCTAACCTGGGTACCCGCTCTTCGGGGGCTCTCTGCTTTCTTTCAGGTGCCTTACTGGGATCAGGTACTTGCTCCTCGAAGGCCTGCTCTCCCTGCCTCGGTGCCTGTTACCATCGACTTCTGCCTGGTGGAATAGCTAACCTTACAGCTACATCTAGTGAGTAATCTTTCTTAGTCAATCGATTCTCATCCACAGCTTGCCTTGCTGGGAAACATTCACCTGCATTCCCAATACCAACTTGGTGAGACTGGTCTCCTCTGCCGAGGGTCCCTAGACTGCTACATCTGGAGCTACTCACTACTGCCATCTCTGGCAACATTTTATCAGCTATATAATAAAGACAGAACTCTGTGTTTGTGTGTCCTGAGTCTAGCTAAGTACTGTGGCTCCCCATGGGGCTCCTCCCCGTGGGCGTGGACATCTGCCACAGTACCCAAGAATCCGCCCAAATACCTCAAAACCATAACACATGGCTTCCATTGTATGCAGATGTCTCATGCATATTTATTGTGGACATCCTGAAAACTTGACTGGTTAGGTGGGCCCCGAGGACATGGTGAAACTAAAAGTTTAATTATACCGCTCTGTCCAATTTAGCTTATAATATACTCATCAGACTGATTCTTGCAATGTTTTCAAGAAGATAAGCGTAAAAGTCAAGGTTTCCTAATTAAACAAAGATGTATGTTCCTTTTTCACAAGTTACAAAATGTGCTCTGCTTGTAGATAATTATAATTAGAACCTATGTCATGCAAATCTGTTGATTAATCAGGACCTAAGACATATGTTGCCTGAATAAAATGCAAAGATAAAACTGTGATTGCTTAAGATGAAATAAAATATTTTGCTTTATCATGCTGACTTTGTATGAAATGAATTTTGAAATGGCCACTGAGAGCCAGTTCAAAGTATGGCCTTGTCCATGTAATATTGAAATATTACATGTAAAATAAATTTGGTAGCATTGTATTGGAACAAACTTATTTTTCTATTTTATTGTGGAGCAAATAAGAGGGAAAAAATAAATCTTCACAGACTGGGTTGAGAAGCACTGCTCTAGGCCAGCGATTCTCAACCAGTATGTCGCAACACCAGTGCGTCGCCAAGCACCAGCAGGTGTGTCGCGGCTCCCGGTGTCCCAATGCCCCACTTGTGCTTTCCTTCTCCCCAGGGGCAGGGCCGAGGAGCAGAGAGATGCTGCGCACCACCGCCGGAGGCCAGGTCGGCGGCGACTGAAGAGTTGGAGAGACCCTGTGCGCCACCGCCGGAGGCCAGGCCAGTAGCGGCTGAAGAGCAGAGAAACTCTGTGCGCTGCCGCCGGAGGCCAGGCCAGAGGGGCCGAAGAGTGGAGAGACGTGCGCCGCTGGATGCCAGGCCAGCAGTGGCTGATAAGCGGAGGCCAGGCTTATTGGGCCAAATAATGAGAAGAGGCTCCATGTGAGCTTGTGTGTGTATGAGTGGCAGCTTTGTGTGCCTCTGGTAGAATGGGTGCCTGGGTGCATGAGTGAGAGCTTGTGTGTGTGTGGTACAATGGGTGCGTGAGTGACAGCTTTGTGTGTGTGTGTGATAAAATGGGTGCCTGGGTGCGTGAGTGGCAGCTTTGTGGGTGTGTGTGTGTGTGTGTGTGTGTGTTGTAGAATGGATGCCTGGGTGCATAAGTGGCAGCTTTGTGTGTGTGTGTGTGTGTGTGTGTGGTACAATGGGTGCGTGAGTGACAGCTTTATGTGTGTGTGTGTGTGTGATACAATGGGTGCCTGGGTGTGTGAGTGGCAGCTTTTTCTGTGTGTGTGTGTGTTGTAGAATGGATGCTTGGGTGCATAAGTGGCAGCTTTGTGTGTGTGTGTGTGGTACAATGGGTGTGTAAGTGGCAGCTTTGTGTGTGTGTGTGTGTGTGTGTTAGAATGGATGCCTGGGTGCATAAGTAGCAGCTTTTTGTGTGCCTATGGTAGAATGGGTGCCTGGGTGCATGAGTGAGAGCGTGTGTGTGTGTGTGTGTGTGTGTGTGTGGTACAATGGGTGCGTGAGTGGCAGCTTTGTGTGTGTGTGTGATAGAATGGGTGTCGGTGCATGAGTGGCAGCTTTGTGTGTGTGTGTGTGTGTGTGTGTGTGTGTGTGTGGTAGAATGGGTGCCTGGGTGCGTGAGGGGCAGCTTTGTGTGTGTGTGGTAGAATGGGTGCCTGGGTATATTAGTGGCAGCTTTTACATTCGGTAGAATGGGAGCAAGAGCATTTTGTGTGATTGAGAACTTGTATGTAAGTGAGAGAACATTTGTGTGATTGAGAGGGAGACTGGTCAGAGGTGATGAGTTTCTGTGGGAGAGAGACAGACTGGTCAGGAAGATGACTGGTGTGTGTGTGTGTGTGTGTGTGTGTGTGTGAGAGAGAGAGAGAGAGAGATACAGAGACTGGTCAGGGAGGTGACTGGTGTCTGCGTGAGAGAGACAGAGACTGGTCAGCGAGGTGACTGGTGTCTGTGAGAGAGACAGAGACTGGTGAGGGAGGTGATGTGTGTGTGGGTGGGTGTATGTGTGTGTGTGAGACAAAGACTGGTCAGCGAGGTGACTGGTGTCTGTGAGAGAGATAGAGACTGGTGAGGGAGGTGATGTGTATGTGTGTGTGTGTGTGTGTGTGTGTGTGTGTGTGTGTGTGACAAAGACTGGTCAGGGAGGTGACTGATATGTGTGTGAGAGACAGAGACTGATCAGGGAGGTGACTGGTCTGGATGAGACAGAGACTGTGTGTGAGTGACTGGTTGTGGGCCCTAAGGAAAAGGTTTGTGAGGACAGAGCTTCAGCAGGCACTGCTGCTTCTGGTGAGTGCTAATTAGCCTGCAAGGGGAAGGAGTAGGAGAGTTGCTGGAGAGGGTAATAAAGGTGGCTTTTTAAGTTTATTTTTCTTGATTGACTGCCATTTCAATTATTGGGTATTATGTGATGTGTCTGCTGTTTTGAAATATTGTATTGATATATTTGGACAATTTTTAATAATTTTTATGAGTTCTTAATTGTTGAATGTTATTCTGTTCAGCAGCTGTTTTGTAACATTTATTAGTATAGTTTTACAATTATTTCTGAGTGGGGATCTATAGCAACTTGGCTTGTTCTGTTTTCCTAATAGAAGGTATATTAGTGTTTAGGGCCTGGTTGCCTTTTCATAGATAGGATTGATACTGTTTCAGTGTGTTTCATAATACAGGTTTAACTTTGTGCAGGTTAGTTTATGTGCATTATTATGTTAGGTGTTATATTTCTCTTTCCATTTCTCCAGGTTCTCACTGCATGCAGAGTGACTATTTTTGTTTCCCATTCTAGTTTCTGTCTCCATATTTATAATTTGTGGTCTTTCTGTACTTGGTGAAGGTCAGTTCTGGGTGTGACCGAGGTATTTTACTAGCATGTAGGCATTTGTATCAATCTTATTTGTTGTGTTTTCACAATAGGATATGCATTAGTGGTAGAAGATTACTGTCTTTTCTTAAGAAGGGCTATTGTGCCTGATAGTAAAGGGAGTTTGTTTTGCTTTTACTGAGATGTCATCAGAACCAGAATATCTATTTTTGTATGATGAGTTGTATGGGTAATGCCCTAGTTCTCCTCTGCACCCATTTTTGGGGATCGAGGGGGTTCCTGAGGATGCAGAAGGTATATTTACATTTTGCCCCATGACGGTCACATGTTCAGTGTGTCACACATGTGTGAACCATGTGTCAGGTGTGTCCTGGCCAAAAAAAGATTGAGAACCATTGCTCTAGGCAACCACCTAGTTTGATGGAAGCACCAACCCTGGAAAATGTATGTCATAATACCTCTGTATTGCTTCATGGTATGACCTTAGCTAAAGTACTGTGTGTAATTCTGGATGCTGCATCTAAAAAAACATATTGAAACAAGAAATATACAGAGAAGTATGACCAAACGATTAAAGGAATGAAAGTGCTTCTCTATGAGAAAGGCTGAAAAGCAATGGCCTCTTCTTGGAGAAGAAATGGCTGACGGGAGATAAGATAGAGGTCTATAAGATCATGCGTGGAATAGAACAGGTACATTGTAAATCAGTTGCTTAAACCTTTAAAAATAAAGGGGACAAAATTCAAACATTTAACTTTAGATCTTCTGGGATTAATAGCCAGCAATAGTAATGAGGGTAAACGACAATGCGGAATAAATCAGTTCACAGGATTCTCAATCAAGCTGCAGGGTATAACTCAGTTTAACATGTACCCAAATACTAGAGTTCTATATCACAGAATTAGGGAGACACTAGTAAAAAGTATCAATCAAGAAAAACTTGCTAATGTTGCAAAAAACCATTTTTTATGTTGCTTTCACTCAAACATTGTTTATTTAGAAAACTGCGGAAAACCACATAATTTTATTTTAAAAAATTAAACCTTTATTCTAAGCAAAATTGAAGCCCCACTTGTCTCTCATTTCATAGAATTTCATCATAGTTTTGAGGATATTAAGTGGACTATTTTATAATTTATTCCACTTCATTGGTGTGGAGGCGATCGAATTAAGAAACTTAAAACAACGTGAACAACAATGGATCTTTCGCCTCCAAACAGTTATCTCTTGCGGTTTGAACCGAGAAATTGAATGGTCATCATTTCGGTGAACATCCCTATGGTACTATTAACTTTTCTGCCATGAAGTGAATGTGCGCTCTGATTGAAGTACCAGCAAGGGCGCGAACCTCAGGGGCATCCCCCTGACATGACCTCATCCGCTTCCAATATTTAAAGGTCTCTATTTGCATTATCAAACTGAGTTAGCAAGGGGTTGGTATGGGAATGTGTCTCGCTACCTTCAGACTACTCCCCCCAAGCTACTCTGCCTCCTCGGACTTACCAGAGGTACCCGCTCCTCGGGGGCCTCGCTCTTTTCTTTACTTTCAGATTACAGATAGGAACCGGTACTCACTCCTCGAGGGCTCATGTTCCTGGACACTCTGAAGATTCTCTTCTGCCTGGAAGCTATTGCTACTACAAACAATTATGAGTTACCATTGCTCTCTCAGAGCCTAACCTGGAACCAGGTACTCGCTCCTCGAGGGCCTAATCCTTTCCAGCTCCTGAGCTTCCTTGAGACCTTATGTGAGTTTTGTCATCTAGTTCTGTTCATGAACTCTGCCTACTCTGCCTACTCACTTTCTATAGTTTCTCAACAGCTCAGCCATCCTGGGATCGCTGTTCCAGTACCTGAGGGACTTCAGCCCTGCTGGGCATATCAGTTCACTACTGCCACCTCTGGTGGTTTCAAAACCTGTTTAATAAAAAAACTAATGTGTGTCTGTCTCCACACTCAAGCCTAGCTGGTGGTCCCTCTCAGGATATCCTCCTGGGGGTGTGGTCATCTGCCACCGGCCCAGGGATCCACCCACAAGTATAACAGATTCATTTCAGATTGCTAATTCCAGTGGATCCGGCTTATTATTGGGACGCTGCAACTCCAGTGGATTTGGTTTATTATGGGATGAGATTAACTCCATAGATCCGGCACATTTCTCTGCCTCGCAGGCTATACCGGGCCTGGCCCAACGCATCTCAGAGCAGCAAGAAACTTTGGAGAAACTTACTACAGCATTTCATCAGCTACACACAAAGAAGATTCAAGGCTCCAACCAAGAAGGTCAGTTACAGGAGGTAACTTTGAAAATTGCAGTACCACTGGCAGCTCCAATTTGCTTTTCCGTAGAAATCCAGAAGACCCGGGGCTTTTTGAACCAGTGCTGCTTGCACTTTACCTTACAGCCTTCCTTATTTTCCATGGTTCTCTCTAAGACCTCCTACATCCTGTCATACTTGGATGGGAGAGACCTGTCATGGGCATCTACCTGTGGGAACGCAAGGACCCTATTTTGCAGGACATAGAAGGATTTATGACTTGTTTAAATCTGTTTTTGATGACCCTGCTCGTATTTCTGTTGCTGGGTTTGCTTTGGTGGACTTGAAGCAAGGCAACAGATCATTGGCTGAATTTGCCATTGAATTCAAGACTCTTGCAGCAGAACTTCGCTGGGACCTTAAATGTCTCAAGACTTTCTTCAGCAGAGGCCTGGATATCCACTTAAAGGACGAGCTGGCCGCTCACCAGACACCTGACTCGCTGGACGAATTAATAGCCTTGGCTACCCAGATTGATCACTGGTTCCGAGACAAGGTGAAGGAGCTCTGGCCTAAGGTATTTCCTGGGTTGAAACAGGCCAGTACTACTGCTGCACCTCGGATGATTCCAGTAACTTCTGCTGCTGATAAAGATGAACCGATGCAACTTGGTCATGGACACTTGTCCTCCAAGGAGAGAAGATTTCGGAAGGAACGCGGCCTGTGCATGTACTGTGGTCAGCCCGGCCATGATGTCTCTACATGCCACATTTCATCCGGGAAATGGATGGGCCTAAGTCCCGCGGGAGGACTGTTCTTGGGCAATATTGCTTTCTCTCCTCCGCTCTCTCTTCCAGTCTCCGTGATCTGAAAACTGGCTTCGGTTCAGACCCTTGCCCTGATGGACTCAGGGGCAGGAGGCAACCTTATTCTCAGACGTCTAGTGGAAGACCTGAGGAGTCCTTTCGTCAAATTAGAAGATCCATTATTGCATTACAACTTGAAGATCTCAGTGATGTCCACAGCAGTTCAACTCATGGCTGCTAATATTCATAGCGCCTATACGTTCCCTTTGGCTCGAAAGTGCTCAACATCAAATAACCGTCTTCACGGATCATAAGAACCTTGAGTATCTCCGCCATGCACAACGTTTGAATTACAGACAGGCCAGGTCGTCTTTATTCTTCAACCATTTTGATTTTGTGCTTAAGTATCAAACTGGAGATCGAAACACCAGAGCAGATGCACTGTCACGCTCGTTTCACTCAGAAGATGTGCCTGATGAACCACAGCACATAATAGATCCGAAGAAGATATCTCTGGCAACCAGCCAGTCTGTTTCCGCTGGTGATGCCACCATCTCTCATCCAGCTACATCTACCTGAGAGTCATCTTTAGAAGTGGGTTTTGAACGTACGCCAACATCACCAATTCCACTGAAACCCTCAGTGACGTTCACAGCAGCTCCATCCGTTGCTGCCGATACCATCAATAACACTCTGCAAGATTCTACCAAGTCTCAAGATCTACCTGTCATTAATGCAGAAGACGACTTAGAAATTAAGATCAAAGAGATTCTGGATGTTCGAAACAGAGGCAAGACTTTTGAATACCTTCTGATTTGGGAAGATTTTGGCCCCGATTTAACCTCTTGGGAGCCTCAGACCAATATCTTGGACAAAGAGATGCTTCATCAGTTCCACCTCGCGCATCCTTCTAAACCTAAGCCTGGTACCCGAAGAGGAGATTGCCCTTTGAAGGGGGTACTGTTACGTCCGTTGCTGCTCGACGCCCTCACTCCGCCCTCTTTACCTCTGTGACGACTCCCTTCGGGTATGATGGACGGTTGGCTGCCGCAGCGTCTCCATGCTGTCGCCCTCCGGCGTTCCTGGACCGGCTTGACGCTGCAGATCCACCATGTTGCCTGAAGACCTAGGGCGCACGCGCGCGTGCTCTGATTAAAGTACCAGCAAGGGCGCGAACCTCAGGGGTGTCCCCCTGAGATGATGTCATCTGCTTCCAATATTTAAAGGTCTCTATTTGCATTATCAAACTGAGTTAGCAAGGGGTTGGTATGGGAATGTGTCTCGCTACCTTCGGACTACTCCCCCCAAGCTACTCTGCCTCCTTGGACTTACCAGAGGTACCCACTCCTCGGGGGTCTCGTTCTTTTCTTTACTTTCAGATTACAGATAGGAAACGGTACTCGCTCCTCAAGGGTCCATGTAGCAATAGCTACATGGACCCTTGAGGAGCGAGTACCGTTTGTAGTAGCAATAGCTTCCAGGCAGAAGATTCTCTTCTGCCTGGAAGCTATTGCTACTACAAACAATTGTGAGTTACCATCACTCTCTCAGAGCCTACCCTGGAACCAGGTATTCGCTCCTCGATGGCCTAATCCTTTCCAGCTCCTGAGCTTCCTTATGTGAGTTTTGTCATCTAGTTCTGTTCATGAACTCTGCCTACTCTGCCTACTCACTTTCTATAGTTTCTCAACAGCTCAGCCATCCTGGGATTGCTGTTCCAGTACCTGAGGGACTTCAGCCCTGCCGGGCATATCAGTTCACTACTGCCTCCTCTGGTGGTTTCAAAACCTGTTTAATAAAAACTAATGTGTGTCTGTCTCCATACTCAAGCCTAGCCGGTGGTCTCTCTCAGGATATCCTCCTGGGGGCATGGTCATCTGCCACTGGCCCAGGGATCCACCCACAACTATAACAGATTCATTTCACAATTATAGCTTTTTTTGAGATTCGGCGACTGGAATTGTACACAGTATTCAAGGTGCGGTCTCACCATGGAGTGATACAGAGGCATTATGACATTTTCCGTTTTATTCACCATTCCCTTTCTAATAATTCCCAACATTCTGTTTGCTTTTTTGACTGCCGCAGCACACTGAACAGACAATTTCAATGTGTTTTCCACTATGACACCTAGATCTCTTTCTTGGGTTGTAGCACCTAATATGGAACCTAACATTGTGTAATTATAGCGGCCTCGGAGGGAACGGAGGCGGGCTGCGCGGCTCGGCACACGCAGGCTGCCAATTTTGTGCAGCCTTGTGTATGCCGACCCTGGATTTTTGTTTGCCCTGGTTGCGCGAACTAAAGTACGCGCGCGTGTACTTTTTAAAAATCTGTCCTCTAGTGTCTGTTGTGGATGCGCAATGGTAAGCAGATCTGGTTGGCCTGATCTCCTTGTCTGGTTATAACATTGATAGCCTCAAACTCTGTGGTTCTGGAAAGTAATGTACTGCAATAACAACAAACATGAACCTGCTAAGCCTTTTTTTTAAAAAGGGGGATCATGTTATAGCGTTAGCAGCTGCCACTTGCTCCTTTGTCTCCTCGTCCCAACTCAGAACGTTTTGACCCATACTCGTTACCCCTTTTGGTCATTATATCTCATAATAGTAATTACACAAACTTCATTCTTGGTATAAAATGGCCGCAGCTTTTATTTTTAAACATAACATGATAACATTTGTAGGATACCCGAGCCGGCAGTATGGTCATGCTGCTGCCCGCCGAGTGTACCAAGCAAGGCAGCCTGACGATGTGGGCCCCCCGCCTTGTTCCCAAGCAAGAGGGTCATCACCTTATACGCCTACCGGCGCCTAAGGCTACCCCGCTGTCATTTGATGACACCATCACCACGTGTAACTCCGACTGCACCTTCCCGGGTACCCACCAAAACATGAGGTAGGGGGGGAGACCCTTGCCTCGTGTCCCCCACTAACAAGCTGTGGCCATTTTATCTGACTTGTGCCTCAATGACATCTTGTAGGGTTGCATTGAAAATGTCGTATCCAATGTCAGATAAATGTATCTAGTCAGGTCTGAACAGGCCTGGGGACATGTCGTCGGCCCACTGATGTCTTATTTGTAGGCCTCCCATTTTTTGTAACCATGCCTCGATCTGTCTGTTAACTTTCTTTCTCCCTCGCCCCATAATTTGGAATGTTTCCATTTTGGTCCGGCAATAATATCCGACCAGCAAACCCGGGCACTTGGGAATAGTGCGAAGATGCTGGCCAGGTCACTTTTTATCATCTGAACCAAGCGCTTACATGTCCATGTACGCAAGTCATTGCCTCCCAGATGGAGTATTAGGGCATCGGATGGTGACCTCGCATCCTTCAGGTGACGTAGGGAAGGCAACAACTGTTCCCATAGCATGCCGGGTTTTCCTATCCATTCGATGCACCAACCTTTGGGCGCCAGCCCCAAGTGAATTCCGTAAGGGTGTTCCTTTGCTCTTTTTGCTGCCCATCGGACATACGAGTGGCCAATAATCCAAGCGATACTTTGTGTCTGACGGGCATCTGAAAGAAAATTAACAAAGCTTGTTAGCCATGTGAACTCCGTCCAAATGGAAATAAGGAGTTGACCGCATTAGATCACCAGCGGCCAATTATTTTGATTGTGTCCGGTTTAAGTCCAGCTTGTGCCGCACTTATGGCGGCGCTGATTCTAAAAGAGTGTGTGGTGAAAATTTTTGGGTCCATCTTCATCCGCGTTACCGCAACGCGTAGGATTGTGGAGAATTGGAATCTGGTGAGAGGCGTACCGTTAGCATGTATTAACAGGTGGACACCGCCCTTGGGCCGCACAGCTAGATACCTTCTCATATTATGTATTGGACATGTAAAGCATTCAGGAACTTTATTGAGTGATAACGTGGTGTCTCGGCCATCTTGATCTGTTTTCGATTTTTGAATAGTAATAGTTATTTTAGAGGGGTGTAAATGACATTCTTCATTAGCAATCCGCTATTTCCTTTGTCTTCCTTGTTGGCGGCCACCAGTTCACTCACTCTGAATGCTCCAAAGAATGCCAATGAGTAAGCAAGGCGAAAAAGTGCTGTTTCAAAGCAGAACAGCAGATATATGATAATTGTGTCAATAATGTCCTGAGCATGCTGTGTGTGATGGGATGCCTGGAATCGGGGGTTGACCCTTCTTTTCAACCCATTTGGTCATCATTGTTTTGATAAGGAAAGATTTGGTGGGATCACCCCAACCACGAGCTTTGGTAAAGAAAGCTAGTCCGGCCATGCGTTTTTGAACAGTGTTTCTTGTTACACCGGCAAGCTTTGAAGATGCAATGTACGTGACCAAGAGGTCATCGCTTATTGGGCCTTGCTTCCAACCCATCTCATGTAAGAAAGTGGCCACAACTTCGTAGCCTCGGCAATAGGACCTCCAATCTTGTACGCTATTTATAATTGTATTTAACTATGTTTTATGTTAACATATTTGTATTTAACTATGTTTTATGTTAACATATTTGTACAGCCTACCCGTCTTCTCCCTCCCACCTTAATCCCACCCCCTCCTCCCCGCTCCTTCCCTGCTCTCCCCCTCCCCAGTTTATCATATCAAGTTCATTGTAAAGCCCTGTTGGTTAATTATTGTTCTATGGAAACCGATGTGATGTTTTCTTAACGAATGTCGGTATACAAAAACCTTCAAATAAATAAATAAATAAATAAATAAATAAGTGGATGGTGCAACAGATCTGCGAATTAGGTCCGGTATCATTTCTGTCCAATGTGCCTTAAGCGTGCTGGCATTGGTGTTCCCATTTCGTCTGCTGTTGGTACCTATGTGCGAAACAAAGTCCATTTAGCACAGGATAAGGAATTCGCAGCGCCATTACGTGTTCCCGGCACATGTCTAGCGGGCAGCGTGATGTTATTATGTAAAGCTTCTAACACTATCTCCCATAGCAAATTAACAACCATTGGGCACTTGGCCGATTGAGAATTTAATACGTGCACAACCACTAGGTTATCACACCAAAAAATAATGTGTTTATTTTTTAACCTCTCTTTCCAGAGGACCAGGGTAACCAAAATAGGAAAGAGTTCCAGAAACGTGATATTCTTGGTAAGTCCTTGTGATATCCATTCCTCGGGCCATCTTTCAGCGCAGCATGCATTTTGGCAAATGGCTTCAAAACTCCACCCGATGGATGCATCGGTGTGAATATTTAAATCCACATTGGATAAAGGTGCTCCCTGTAGGATGGATATACCATTAAAGTTGGCAAGGAAAGAGTTCCATATACAGAAGTCAGCACGGATGTCTTCTGATAAACGTAGAAAATGATGTGATCATTGTACTCCCACTGTAGCCGCAGCGAGCCTCCTCATGAATGCTCTCCCCATCGGAATGACGCGGCAAGTGAAGTTAAGGGAACTGAGAATGGACTGAGCAACCCGTAAAGTAATCTTCTTAGCTGTGGTAACCTGCTGGATAATGATTCAAAACTTGTTAACTTTCTCTTCTGGTAACTTGGCAATCATCTTGTGAGAATCGATTTCGATTCCTAGGAAGGAGATAATAGATGTCGGACCTTCTGTTTTTGTGGGAGAAAGGGGAACACCAAATTCCTCGGAAATCTTCTGAAATGTCTTTAAGAGGTTGAAGCATGAGTTAGCCTCTGTTGGACCCACGAATAGAAAGTCGTCCAGGTAATGGATAATGTTGTGCAAGTCTGTCCTTTGCGTGGTAACCCAATGTAGGAATGAGCTAAATAATTCAAAGTAAGCGCATGAAACGGAACATCCCATGGGCATGCATTTGTCAAAGAAATAAAGGTCATTGAATTTGAAACCTAGTAACGGAAAACTGTTAGGGTGGACTGGCAATAACCTGAATGCAGATTCGATGTCCGCTTTAGCCATGAGGGCACCGTATCCACACCTGCGCACCAACGCTACAGCGGAATCAAATGAAGCGTACTGAACTGAGCACTCTTCTGGAGGCAGATGATCATTCACCGAACCACCAGGTGGGAAAGAGAGATTCTGTATCAGTCGATGTTTCCCTTGTTCTTTTTTTTGGAATGACAGCCAATGGGGAGAAAAACATGTGCCTGAAAGGTTGTTCTGTCAACGGACCAGCAATTCTACCTAGCACAAACTCAGCATCTAACTTGGATTGAACGATATCCTTGTGGTGGGTTGCCGAGCACGCATTTGTGTTATGCAATTCCTCGATGCTACCTTGGAAAGGAATAAGGAAACCATAATGAAAACCTTGAACCAATTTATGTGCCTAGTTCCGATTAGGATATGCGTCCAACTATGGTAGCATTGCTTCCAATCGGATGGGTGAGAACACTTTTTCAAAGAGGGATACTGGAGGTAGCATTAGGCTTACTCCCCGCCGCCTGTTTCTTAGGACATTTTGTGAACGGATGAGGAGCGGCGCATCCTGTGCAGACATGTTTAAATTTGCAGTCTGGGAAGGTACAGACTGTCTTGTTGAACCGCCAACAGGTATTATCTTGTCCCGGTGTTTGTCTTGGGGGAAACTGGCCGGCGATGCACTCCTTGTAAGCCGAGATCTTGTTCCATGGTCCAAAGGTTTTCGGGTCATCTGGTTAATCCATAAGCTTACATCTTGGGTACCCCAAGTCATAAACCTATTCTCCTCCATCTTGTCCCAGAATTGCTCATCATAGTTGAGCCAAGCCCAACCGTCATGCTGTTGGTAAGCCCGCAAAATGTTGACAGCGTAGCTCAACATAGGACCGTATTGAGTGGGATCGCAATGGCCAACCACACTCATCGTGTGCATGAACACCATAATCCAGTTGATAATGGTCTTTGGTATTTTTAACTCTTTGGCCAAGGTTACAGATCCGACTCTCTGTTTTTTCCTGTCTTCGGGCTTTCGCCGCCCATGTAGAATGGAAAAGATGTCAATGTACTTGCGCTGCTTGATTTTCTTTCTTAATCTCTTGGGCACACCCTCCCATAGTTCAGACACCGTGGTTAACGCAGGCGGACCCCTGGAATCCTTGTCAGGGAAGTTAGCGGGTATCTGCATGTCGCTGTCACTGGATGAGTCAGAGGTGGATGAAGAGGTGTAACTGCTAGAGCTGGAACTATGCCTACGCTTGTGCTTAGACCTGTGCTTTGATTTTTTAATAACTGCAACTGGCAGTGCCTCAGACTGTTGAGCATGTAACACAGACTCACCGGTATTGGGCAGATTGTCATCAGGGCGATTGCGAGCTTGAGAGCTGGTGGAAGGCCGTGCATCGTCAGTACTGGTGTGATGCGTGGGTATGCCATCTCCGTGACTTGATGGGTGGACTCCCTCTGCAGCCTTGGCATAAGTGGAAGGGCAGTAAGGTGCTTCTGTGACGTAGCCTTCGGGAAACGGTGAGGGGCGGTGCGTGAGCTCCCTCGCCTGGTTACGGTAGGTGGCCTTTGGTGGCGATGGCCAATACCACCAAATGACCGGTCGTAGCATCGTCTGCTTCGGCCCCGAGGATGGGCTCCTTCCCACCGGCTGTGTTCGTGATCCCAATCTGGCTGAGTGTACAGGAAGTCGTTATCCCATGGAGGTCTCGCATACCAATCTGCATCTTCTTCGTTCCACGGTCTTCTAGATCTGTTGTCGTGTGCCGGTGGATCAGAGCTATATTCAGTAACAAAAGGAAAGGAATCATCTCGGAAGAAACTGAGGTCGTCATTCCTGTCATCACGAGGCTGCACGGTATCAGGAAGTACGTGACGTGTCACAATCGGAGTTTCAGATTCTGAAGTGAGAGACCGCAATACCGAAACAGCGTTGGCGGGAACTGTGACGGACGTATTTGGAACCTCGACATCCAGTGGTTGTGCTGTATCAGGCATCCTCTCCTCCTCCTCATGACGATTAACTCCCCTAACCGGTCGGCTTCATCCGTGGCTTCGTCCTCTGGTTGGTCTTTTTCCAGAGCTTCTTGTGCAAATAGAGTGTTGTAAATTGTCATGCAGGTCAGCCTGCAAGGTGTGTTGGTCCACAGGCCCGGTATTAGTGTTGATGGCCCTGGCACTGAGGTGGCTTGCAGTCTTCTTTCTCCCGGTCTCGGCCTTCCCGGGAAGGTGGCTTGCGCTACTTTTTCGCCTGGTTCTTCTAGGGGCCATCCTATATAGAGAATGCAAGGGATTCCTGCTAAAGCATAACATGAGAATTTAATAAATGTATATGGTGGAAGGTAAAAGTAAGAAATTATTACAGTAATATATATTTAACTATCAATTGACATGGAATGTAAGTATTTATTAATTATATAGAGAGAGAAAGAATTTTTTTTTTTTTAGCAGAGCAATAATCATAAATGATGGAAGGACTCAAATCCCAGTCTCCCGGCTCCCGGCTCATAACAGTGCAGTAACCACTAGTCTGCCTGCAATCTGATACAAACCAAGAAATATGAAATATGGTAAAGCTGCACAGGAAAATCCTTTAAAGGATGGCAAGTTGTAGGGATTATTCCCCTCCCCAGTGAAGTGCTAGAACCAAACAGGATGCACATAAACCAATTCCTTCCCCCCCCACCGTGAGTTGTGAAACAGCATGAACCTAATTGTAAGCAAGAGACATGCTGCTGTGTGAGACAAATCATGGCCCCTGGAGCATGGCCAGCGGTCGAACTCCATAGCAGCACCAACTAGTCCCGGCAGGAGGAGCAGAAACGGTGCATAACGAGCAGATCTGCAAACCACATGGAAACAATCCTCCAAACCCTCACCCCACCACAATGGGGTAACTCCTGCTCCAGAAAGCAAGCTCCTGAATCCAACTTCTCCATCCATTTAATATAATTTTTTTTTTTGAGCACAGCCCTGTGCAGACACAGGCCCAGGACACCCGGGGGGGGGGGGGGGGGGAAGGAGAGAGAAAAACCAGTCGTGGGCAGCCTGTACCGCGGTCACCTGGGAACTGGGGTCGGAGGAGAAACGTAAGCAAGGAGAACAACGTGTCCCATCCCGTCCCGCCACAGGCATGGCAGGAAACAGAAAATTAAAACATTTTTTATTTTTAAACCAGAGGAACAGGAAGGGAAATGTAGAAGCATGAGTGGGATGTGAACCTAGATCTCCCCCATTGCTGGGCCACTGGTCTAACCATTAGACTACTCATCCACTCAGACAGAAGGAGAAAAATTAGAAAAGGAACCTGGAGCAGCGATGAAAAAGTGGAGCCCGTTGTTGGCAGCGTCTTTTCTCCTCGTTGAGCGATCCAAAAAGGATCACTTCCCAGGTGCAACGGCCCTTTAAAGGACCGCCAGCGTCATCATGGGGCGCTGTGGCACCTCTTAATGAGATCATGGCCACAGGGCATCTTCTCTCCCCCCCCCTCACGTCGTCAGTCACCCTGCAAGCTGCTGTTATGGGTGGGCTCCGGGCAATCAGCATGGGCCCACCTTGACTGTCAAAAACTAAAGGGAAATTTGAAAAAGGTTATGAACAAACATGGACAGATGAGATGTTTATAATAACTGATGTCTTAAACAGGGGTCAGAAAACAGTGTACAAGATAATGGTGAGGAAGCCATTCAAGGTTCTTTTTATCCTGAAGAATTACAGAAAGTCAGCCCTCATCAGGACAGAATGTACCACGTTGATAAGGTTCTAAAGGTAAAAGGGAGAGGTAAGAACAAGCAGTGCTTTGTGAAATGGCGAGGGTGGCCCGAAAAATTTAACAGTTGGATAAAAGCATCAAAGATTCAAGGCGTTTGATTTGAAAAGGCCTTGTATCATAAAAAGAAAAAATGAATGAAGGGGGATTTTACATAACGCTGCCTAGTAACACCTCTGTGAGAATATTTCCACAAAACACCAGCTCTAATTTCACCACACAATTAGCTAGACCTTTGGACCTACAGGGTCTGGTGGAAATACAGTACCTGAACACATGGGATAATATTAAAGAAGACCATAAGTATGTTGTCACCACGGGTGAAGGAAGCATGGAGCATCACTTTGTTATACGAAGAAGGTATTATGCAACCGTTCAAAACCTGACGGACCAAATGAACCACGACATGAACAGTCTCCCCAATATCCGAAGAATCAAATTAAAGTCAGAGGACAATGCAGTAATTTCCACAGGGGGTGACTTAGCGACCATTTTGGGGCTAGAAGCTAAATCAAATACGAAGTGCTCGCTATTTCCAATGGATATCACAGGAGAGTTTAATACCCTATACCTGTACATAGATATTGTAGAGCACCAGCTGGTGGGAAACCATTTTGTGCAGCTACTTCGCTGTGTTCCCGCTAAAGCGGGTAAGGACGAGTTTATCACCTTCACTTATGATAAACTACTTTATGTTCCTGTGAACAAGCAGCACATAGACATCATAACATTTGAAATAAAGACAGACCGGAAACAACACGTCTCATTTCACTATGGGAAAGTGATCCTTAAGCTACACCTGCGCCCCCTGAAATTTTTTAAAATGGTTGTGGTTAAAGACTACGGGGACCCTGGCGCATACAGAAATTACTATGCAGCACAGGCCAGTGAAGGCCTTTTGGACTATTACAGCGCTCCGGTCATGTACAGGGCTGGGATAGGCGGTATGTTTCGTAGTCTCTTTAGAAAAGCAATACCTCTTTTGAGAAGGGGTTTTGAGATTGCTAAACCTCATGTGAAAAGTGCAGCTAAAAACATCGCCAAAGATGTTATGGGCCGTGTCACAATGGCTTTTTGTGAATAAAATGAACAATAACACGGAGCAGGAGGGGTCAGGATTAGTGGTTATTAGAAGAGCTGTTAAAAGAAAACCAATCAACAGGGGCTTCCTGAACCTTTTAAAACAAAGAAGACCAAACGTGTCAAGTCTCAAAAGACTAACCGCAAGGCTAAGAAGAGAAACCTCTCCGCCAAGAAGAAAGATATATTCTAAAAAACTATGGCTTTTGTACATCAGGGGTCTGAAGAATGCTTGAAATCAGAACTGGATCTGTTTCAACTGGCCCTCACACAAACCAGCATAGAAAAAAGTATTTATGTGGAGATTCCACCTTTATCTGCCTTGTCAGAAACAGCCCTTTTTGATTTTTATATAGCTGGACATGGTGAGGATTACCTGGATTTGAACAACACGTTGCTATACCTGACCAGTAAAATCGTGAACGAAGATGCTTCTGATCTTGATGTAGGGGCCAAAGTAGCTCTCATGAACTATCCAATAGCCTCTATTTTTATCCAGCTGGATGTCACTCTTGGAGACAGACTCATTAGTCAGAGTAACAACTGTTACCCTTACAGAGCCCTCATAGAACTCAATTATGGTGAGGGTCCTCTCAAAACACAGTTTACAAGCGGCCTATTTTATAAAGACACAGACAGAAACCACGAAGTGAGAGACGTGGGGTTCTGTAATAAAGGTTTTACCGAAAGAGCTGTTTTTACAGCCGCTAGCCATAAAGTAGAGCTTCTGGGACATTTACATAGCGATCTGTTTTTTCAAGAAAAGCTGCTCATAAATGGCGTGGATGTGAAAATTAAACTAACGTGAAACAAAGATATATTCTGCTTAATGAGCGGAGATGCCAACAAGAAGTACAAACTCCTTATTTTATCTGCAGCCCTCTTTGTAAGGAGAGTGAAAGTGTCCCCAGGAGTGTGCTTGGGGCATGCAGAAGTGCTGCTGAGAGCTAATGTCAAGTATGCCATGGACCTTGTAGTCTGAAAGTCTTTAGCAGACCGACGGGTGCTCATGTGACTAACCAGGAAAACCTCTTTTTGGGACAATTACCCAAAATTATGTTATTGGGCTTTGTAGATAATGACGCTTTCAGCAGTAATTACTCTAAAAACCCCTTCAATTTTAAAAATTACGATATTAACTTTGCTGCGCTGTCTGTGGATGGTGAGCAAGTCCCAGGGAAACCTCTCCAACCGGATTTCGATAATGGCTGTAGTATCAGTGAATACAAGCCTCTGGTTCAAGCGACGGGTAAACATTTGAAAGACAGTGCTCTCTTGAATGATCGTCAAGAGTTTTATCAAGGTTATACCTTACTGGCCTTTGACCTATCACCCGACCAAGAGTGCACGTAACACTACTCTTTGATTAAAACCAGTAATCTGCGGGCTGAAATCCGTTTTGCCTTCTCTTTGCCACACACGGTGAATATGATTGTGTATGGTGTCTTTGACAACGTGATAGAAATTAATCACAGAAGCAACATCCTTTTTGATTATCTATGATGATGAACATCATTCAGATCTTCCGTATTTTAAAGAAGGATCCGTATGTTACAAAATCTTTTGTAGACATCCTACCCAGTGACTGGCTGTCTGATGTACAAATAGAAAGAAACCTGTAAGCTTGGTGGCAAATACCCACCCCCACGACCTTCCTGGAGAACACTGGTTAGCAATATATGTGACTGAAAACGACACAGGAGAATTTTTTGATTCCTATGGGCAACTGTTACGCTCCCGGTCACAAGCGCGGTGGCCGGGCGCTTACCTGCAGTCCGGGCACCGCATGGTTCCGAGTTTCTGGCCTCCATAACCGCGTGGCAGCGGCGTCTCCACGAGGGGGACGCCGCCGAAGACTCCGCCCCTCATCAGGGGTACGCGCGCGCGCGAGGAGCGCTGTCTTAAGCTTCCAGCACCCGGATGTGCTGGGAGGGGCCTGGGTGACGTCACACGCCGGCGGGGCATTTAAACAAACGCCGGAGTTCCTCAAATCGCCTTGCAACGAGGTCACTCTACGGAGACTTAGTTGCCGTTCCTGCGCACCTGGTTCCTGATCTTGCTACTCGTTCCTGGACTTTGCCTGCCTGCCTGCCTGCCTGACTTTCGGACTTGTTCTGTTGACTCCTGACCTCTGAGTATCCAGACCTTGGCTTGTGACTCTCTTCCTGCCTGCCTGCTGCCTGCCCTGACCTCGGTTTGTGACTTCATTCTGTTTGCCTGCTGCCTGCCTCGATCCTGGTTAGTCTCTCCGTTCCTGCCTGCCTGCTGCCTGCCCTGACCTCGGTTTGTGACTTCATTCCGTTTGCTTGCTGCCTGCCTTGAATCCGGCCCGTTCCTCTCTCCAGTCCGCCTGCCGGTTTTCTGATTTGTGCTCTCTCCAGCTGGCTCTGTGACTGCCTTCACCTAGGTCCCAGCGGTCCGGGTCCCTACGGGCTCCTCCTGGGGGGACCTCGGGCTTCCAGGGTGAAGACTCCTAAGTCCTAGCAACCCGGGCTCCCACAGCTCCTCTGGAGGAGTCACGGGTTTCCAGGTGAAGCGCCAGTTCGTCCAGCGGGTTCTCTGCCTCCCGATTGGCTCTCGCCGGTCGGCCCAAGGATCCACATCCAGCTTTCTACGGTCGTAACAGGCAACAGCCTGATAGCTTGTTCTTCCCTAATAGTATTATGAACTTTTTCATAACACCCGGTATCTCCAACCTACAGTAACCATTGTGTGTTTTTCCTACATCAAGGCTATAAAGGGCTGTCTTTTGAAAATATTTTAAAAATGTATTCCGAAGAACCACTGCAAAATGACAAAATTGTTTTACAATTTGTAAAAAACAACAAACAGAGAACATATTGTATGTCTAGATCTTTTCGCTGTCTGTTTCATGCCCCCCAGATATGTGTACAGTACCAAGAATGTTGTACTAACCCTAAATAAAAACAATCTCTCTCGTGAGGGTTTTTTTGAAAAACAAACCAAACGTCTATAGTCTATATTTTAAAAAGCCTTTTTTTATTTGAAAAGATATAATTACACATTCAACCATCTGTTTGTATCAAGTACTTTAAGTCTTTTATGAGGAAGGGGATCTTTGCACTTTACAGACTTTGTGTACATTTCAGCAGTTGTCACAGAAGGATTTTCCTTGAGTTGTACCAGAAGATCCCTGTTGGCTGGATTACCCATGACGATGGAGGGCATGTTTAGTTCTGCCAGGGTTTGCATGAACTCTCCCCAACCTTTAGGTATCCTCTGATGTGAAAGAGCACGGGTCTGTGTAGCTCCACAAACCAGATCTAATAGGTTAAACCCGCTTACAGGGGTAGATTTTAAAAGGTGCGCACGGGAGTAGATTTGTTTGCGCAACCCGGCACAAACAAATCTACTCCCAATTTTATAACATACGCGCGCTGCCACGTGCATGTTACAAACACAGGGTTGGTGCGCGCAAGGCTGCGCAAAATCGGCAGTCTGCGCGCACCGAGCCACACAGCCATCCTCCATTCCCTCTGAGGCAGCTCCAAAATTGGAGCAGCGTTAGAGGGAACTTTCCTTCCGCGCCCCCCCCCCCCACCTTTCCTTACCTACCCCTATCTAACCCACCCCCCAGCCCTAACTAATTCCCCCCACTTTTATTTTACAAGGCAGGCGTAACTTGCATGCACCGGCCAGCTGCCGGCATGCCATGTTCCGGTCCGGGGCTGGTCCGGAGGCTGTGGCCATACCCCCAGAACGCCCCTGGGCTGGAACCATGCCCATGGCCCCACCCCCGGAACGCCCCCGAACATGTGCCGGCCATGACACGCCCCCGACATGCCCCCCCCCCCCCAGGAAAGCCTCAGGACTTACGCGCATCCCGGGGCTTGCACGCGCTGCAGAGCCTATGCAAGATAGGCTCGGCACGTGCAGGAGGTGGAAGGGGCAGCTTTTCGGGGGTTACACATGTATCTTACGCGCGTAACCCTTTGAAAATCTGCCCCACAGAGTTTCCCTTGTATACAAAAGTCTCATTACTCTCCCAGGATGCAATGTCCTTATTCTTTGACAGTTTATTGAGCAGTACTTCTGAATTTTTTCTATAGCGCATGCTGATGCTATTTAATACTTCCTGCAGGATGGGGTCTGGGGGGGCTATTGTGCTCTAGAAATGCAGAAGTTGTTGTATCATCCTGTAAGGGTAGATACAGATTTATTCTTTCTTTTTTCATTTCTCTGAGTCTATTAAGCACCAGATAGCGCTGAGGCACTTCTGAATAGCATCTGGCTTTCTCATATTCAGACGTACCAGAACTTTGAAGTATATCTTTCATTTCTTCATCGAGTCTTTGAACAGCTGTGGTTTTAATATTTTCCTCATGAACTGAAGGGCTTCTCAAATGATCAAGTTGTTGACTAGGCACTAAATACATTTTTTCTGTGTACTGCATTAGTGTTTAGCTCAAAAGGCCCATGATGAGTCGTAATGCAAATCCTAGCAGAGGCCCGATAACCTCCCCCCCCCCCCCCCACCCCGACTGCTTCACCAGCTTCTTTTTTTTTTAAGTGTTATTCTTTTATCACCCAGAATCCTTATGGCTTGATGTTTTCCTTTTCAAGATGTTTATCTGCTGTTGTGATAAAGGAACATTACCTTTCAGAGTGTTTAATGTGATCTCCGCTATGGCCCCCACTAAATCGTTAGAAGCGGCCTTTAGGATAGCTTTTCTCCGCTGCAGAGAGGCTTGAACTAAAGTTTTAAAAGGGCTAGGTTCCGCTTTAAGCGAGCAGACATGGTCTCTGGAACACACACAAAACAAATATGTGGGGGGAGAATATATATTCACTTCTTTTTATGGAGGGGCTGTGTTTTTTCACAATATACCGTGGTCCATTCTGGTGGAAAGATGATTGTCCTCAGATATCCATATGGCTTTCTGGTGGCATCCTCAAAGGCTCTAAAAAGAAGCATGACTTACCAGGGTACATCTGTCTGGCTAAAACAGCGATTTGCAACGTCTCTAGGATTCTTAAAGAGCACCATATATTTGGTTTTTAAGGCTGTAGTTCTGCTTGTTTTGCCTTGACAGAAGACATTTTGTACAATATATATAATACTCAGATTTCTGTGATGCACATATTGTATGAAGGCTTTCTCGATTTCATCACTTTTACAAGCAGAAGTCATCAAATCGTCTACAATAACCATATTTATTTTATTGGTTGGAAACAGTTGATCATCATTAAAAGTAACAGGCAAAGAATCCATAAAGGTAATAAAAGGATATTTACACATTTCTTTATACAAAGGTTGCCAGCAACTATAACACCATACAATATTATCAGGCATGTCAGTCAACACACGTCCAGCGTGATCTAGCAGGTTTTTAACAAAGAAGCTTTTGCCGCTATTTGACGGTCCGGCTAAAATACACGAAAAGGGGTGCCTCCAGCGCACATCCACAAATTCAATATCCATAAGGCAGCATGTTAAAACCCTCTTTTATCACCCTTTTATCATACACGACCCTTTGTGTTTTCTTAAGTAGCCTGGTCTCTATCGACCAGGTCTTTTTGTTTCTTATGATCCAAGATTGTTGTACCTGTATCTTTTTAGGACTCTTGTCCACAGCCTCAGTTTTATAGTCAAAGATGAGATCTTTCAAATTAGTGAACTTGATCTTTTTACAATTTTCTACATTTAACGTAAACCCTTTCACTTTCATACAGGTCTTTCCACTGGATAGTTTGTCGCCGTAAGTTTTGGGCCCAGCCGAAACAAACTCTGCGATATGCTCATCTGCGGGTATCTCGCTTGTCAACTGTCCTAAATAATCTCCCAAAGGGGGGTCTCTGGCACCCTCACGACTCACAAATATCACAGAATCTGTATCGTGGTACAGACAACATTCTTGCAAACTGTCAAGCAGTTTATACAGTTCTAAACGAGCATAAGCAGTTGTGAAACAGGCAATGAAGATGTTTGTATTACCTGACAATATGCCACGGTCTTTTGAATACTTCCATGTCACACAGGCTGTTTCATCATCTATAAAATCGCATGATGAAACATCATATTCGGGTGAAAACAAATACTTATACAGATCGTCAGGATCTCTCACAATACCTGTAAAAGGTAGGTTTGTTCTTTGGCTAAACTTCCCCCACAAAGAATTTAAGAAAAGCTTGGCAATTTGGCACTTTGCGGGGTTTATACTAACCTGTTCAGGCCTTAAAACTACACCTTCTTTTTTGTAAAAATCAGATATATACATGTTTTGTTTTTCTACATCGGTACACCACTGAGGGTAACCAGAGGCCTCCTGTTTTTGACGGAGATGCATTTTTATGTATTCAGAAAACAGACTGATAGATTTACATTCAAAATGCCATATTTCAAATATTTCAGCAACCACACACCCTTTTGCAACAGCCTCATTCATCTCCACAGTGCACCAAGTCCCTATGAGGGCTCTTTCCTCATCCTTGTGGTTGCACATATCCTGAAGACTATTGTCAGCGCATGTGCGGCACAGCGGGAACATGAGCTTACCACTCATACAGACCAGTAATACAGGGGAAAAGATCTTTCGTGGTGGATACACTTTGGCTTTAACAAGCCCAAAATAGTCTGAGAGGGGACCAAAGCTGTCATAAATGATTTCCGGGTGGCCAACCAGGTATTCCTTGGTTTTATTGACAAAGGGGTACAGACTGGTAAAATCATAGTAATGTATTTTTTCATTAGGCTTGGCTTTATAGTACAAACAAATAGCATTAGTTCTACCACCAAAGAGGGTATCTCTGGGTACTAACGGCTGAGGTAGGCCTGATTTAACCAGAAAGTCTGCACAACCCCTGATATTTTCTTTCACCATTTACTTCCATTCATGATCCCACAAGCTTATGACCTTAAGCCCTCTTCTTTTCAGGAAATCTGCTTTGATTTGTGTTTTGTAATTGAGAAAACCAAAGATTGTAGCCGTTAAGGGGTTCTGGTCTTTATCGTTATAACAGCTCGGACAACCATGGAAAAAACAGACATTAAATTCAAAAGCTGTTGGTACCCCATCAATAAGTGCATAATCATCAAGAAAATAGGCACCCACCTGCTTTTTACCCCCCTTTAGAGCATGGGTGATCTGCATTTGCTCTGCGGCCTCTGTATACATCAGTCACTGGATAGAGGGCGTTGAATGTCTCTTTGTGTGTCTGTGATAGTTGTCTGGAGGGACGAGTGCCATGGTCTTGTGCTCTAAAAACATAAACCTGTACATAGCCATGCACACAGATGCCAGTGTTATATATTGGAAGGGGTCTATACATCTTTTCACAGTTTTAGATCCGCCATCCTGCTCTACAACCGCCTCTCTCTCTCTGTCATAGCCATGATTTCAGTTCTGTATAAGATACATGCCTGTCTCAGAATGTTCACATCCTGTTGGCAATAATAGGTGAGTTCGTTTTGTAAATCAAAGGTGTTATTTTGATTGTCCCTGTACCACTTTAAAAATGCCTCTTTCTCCAGGTATCATATACCCATCTCCATAATACTCAATACCAGGAATAGACCCCACATAATTCTGATTAACCCTGGTGTTAAAAAAATGTGGGAAATAGCCCTTACAGCCTTGAAACCCCAGGGCTTGTGGAAGCTTGCTTAGCTTCATGGGCAGGAAATTTAAAGAGTCTTTAAACCGTATACCCAGGGGTTCTATTGTGATTTGTAAGAGCTTAGCACTCTGAGCTAACAAGCACACATCCATATTTTCCTTTAGCAGCTCTCTAACTACAAAATAACCATCATAGCCTTTAGAATTATG
The DNA here is from genome assembly GCF_901001135.1 of Rhinatrema bivittatum. Lineage (NCBI taxonomy): Eukaryota > Metazoa > Chordata > Amphibia > Gymnophiona > Rhinatrematidae > Rhinatrema > Rhinatrema bivittatum. The sequence continues at coordinate 409,974,598 of NC_042616.1, read as the reverse complement.
CGCTATGAAGGTGTATCCTTTGAACTTTTTGTCACAAAAAATCTTAACAAACTCAGAAATACTCTAAAGACCTTTTAACTCCCAGTTTCTTGTGTTGTTTAAATCTGTTGCATATATATATCATTTGGAACATGAAAGCCTGTTTCCTGTACACATTCACAATCATAAAATATAAATTTTTCAGATATTTGTGCATGATCAATAGGGGGCATAAAACACAAATGCTTGTCGCCAGCGGTCAAAGGTTCAGAACAAAGCTTACATTATCTGCCCCAGCACTTATGTCTCTTATCCACATATACTTTACATTTTTCACACAGTATTTTAAGCAAGCACTCAACTTATTTTTTTTAAGCCAGAACCGTATGCATTTCTAAACACTCTTTAGAATGGCAATACAGTCTGCATTTAGGACATTTCTGTTGTGCACCAACATTGTCTATACATGTTGCTGTTAAGCAGAGAAGGCACCATAATGCACAATTATGATTGTAACTATACAGCTTCTGGCAAAATTTACAGAAGTTTCGCTCCCCATTGAGCTTTTTTACATCTAAGATTCCATAAAAATGGTCATCATGTAGCAATATAAAAACAGTTTTCTGGAATTCAGGTCTGTCCTTTGTCTTAAACCAACCCCTTTCTTTTGTATAAAGCACAACCCTTATGTTTATACCTAAATGTTGTTCAAATGTTGAGACATCATCTAGCATGATCTTTTTATGTTCTGACCACCCTAGCTCTGTGGGCAGTTTTTTTAGCACGGTCTAATAGCTCTGCAACTGTGAGATTTATTGGTGACATGAGGGCTGTAAGACTCCCTGCAAAGCATAAGGCATTACCTGTATTATTCAAGTCTATTAAATGCATTCTCTTTTTATGTACGATTTGACTGTATAGAATAGACCCTAAAACCCTTCATGCCCCTCCCTTCCCTGTTCCTTATAACAAGAATGACTATGCGGAATATATCACCAAACTATATCTCTCTATAACTCTTCAGGAGTTTACTAACTTGATCTAAGAAGTCATCAGCATTCAGATCCTGAGGGTTTAACTTTTCCAAAGACAAAGAATTATGAAAGCCTGTAGAATGTAAATGTACCTGAATATAATCATGAGGCAAAACTCTATGGCTTATTTCATTTAGAACATGCTGTATGCCTTGTCTCACAATGTTTTGTGCATCTATGAATGAATCTATTCTATCTAAATTAATAAAGCGAAATTCCTCTGAATAAAGCACACCATTAAATTTTTCTAAGTCATGGTTCCACCTTCTCACAAATTGCACAAAATTAACTGGTTCATTTTCTGCAGCTGCATTTTCAGAGGTCCCTGATATACAATTATTTACCATCCCCCCTGAAACATTGTCATCGGTACAATTATCTAAGGCCATGCTTTCTCTATTTCCTCCCTATGCACAGGTCTGCTGCTGTCTCTGAGTTTCTTGTCTTTTCATTCGGAAATTGACCTTTTTGTAGCCTTTTCACGGTCTAAAAATTAAAAAAAATAATAAAAAATTAACATGAGGGTGTTATACTTTTTATTGATTTTACAATATTTTAAGAAGAATTTGGTTAAACTATAACAGTATAAATTCTTACTCTTTTGTTTATCTCTTGGTTTTGGTATGGTCTTTTGTCAGATTTCTTTGGCATATGCTGCTCATGGTCTGTTGTGTAAAAAAAAAAAAAACATGGTAATACCTTTTTCTTTTTACACAGCTGTGAACTAATTGGCGGTTTACCCCATACAGATATAAAAACTGTTTCTTACCTTCATCTGTATCTTCAGACTCTTTTCTCTTTCTTTTGGAAATAGGTTCGTTTGCATCATTTTCACATTCTAAAAAATTACAAATGAAAAAACACAGGGTCACACATGCTTTTGATGTCTTTGTAACATAGATCTCTGCTTTGTTGGCTGTTATGAAGGAAAAAGAGAGACATTTGGGGCATAGACATTAAGGAAAAAACTGTTTCTTACCTTCATTTGTATTATTGTCAGAAATGTCTTGGGGTTCTGTTTTTTGCTCTGAGCCCTTGCTGTATCCCGGTTGTTGGTCTATGCTCAACTCTGTGTCTGTTTTTGCAATATTTTCTTTTTCTAATGATAAAACAGACAAACAATTTTTAACACTGCTTTTTAAAATCATATCTAAAAAAAAAAAAGATACATTAAAACTATTAACTCGCCTTTCAGTTTTTTTTGTTGCCTCTGTTTAGTAAGTGACATTTTATTAATAAACACAGACTTCAGCCTTTCTTTGTTTGAAGAATCCATTTCTGTATCAAACTACAGACTGCTGAACCTTTTCTTGTCACTGGCTATACCCTTTTATCACCATCATAAGGGTGTAACCACCAACAAACCTTAAAATATGTGTATTGTAACAAAAAAAGCTACCTGGTCTCTCTGTCATGTGATGGACATCTGCTACAACTACCCCCCACAGAAAACCCCCACCCCCTTATAGAATAAGATAGTTCTCTTGCTTGGGTTATCATTTACAGGCCTTTTGTGTGTGTTATCAATATCCCTTTAGATCAGAAGCCCTTTCACAAAACTACAGTCTGTTGAATCTTTTATGATTTAATGGTTCCTTACCATTGTTTCTCCCTGATTAGATCATGAGTCCAGACACCTACCCACATCTACGTCATTACAATATCCACCCCCCTTTTGTTCATGAAAGGTAGTGTGGTATCAATGCCCTCTTTAGGTCTTGGGGGCACTTTACAAAATGTAGACTGATGTACTTTAAGAGCCACCCCCTCTGTGTATTCCTTCACACCACCCACACAGCAATCCTAAAAAAAAACAAATGTGTATTATAACACAAAACTGTCTGCCCTAAACTGTCATGTGTTGAACACATGTATTGTCTACAACAGCCACACCTTATGAGAAAGGCCTTTCTCTCTTGAATGTCTTGTCATCCTGGTCTCTTTTTTTTTTCCTTCCAAACATTGTCTCATCCTGATTAGATTAACCATTTACAGATCTTGAGTCCAGACAACTTCTCCCATACTTAGCTCATTGCAATGTTCATTTCTTAGTTAATGAAATAGTTGCTGTATAAAAACATTTTACAGGCTGTGCATTGTTATCAATGAGACTTAATAAAACCATAAGATATCCCCCCTTTATAACCCCCCAAACTTCCATAGATCCTTAAATCACAATTGACACATTTTGTTCATTCTGATATATTTATTAGTTGTTTTTATTAACTAATTTATACACATGGCAAAATTTATTAAATATTACAAAGTATTTCATTGTCAATACACGCTTATGAAAATACAGACAAGAAAAACATTACTAGAAACAAAGACTGTTTTATTATGCATTTTTAAAAAAGGACTGGTGCTTTCTCCCTTAGATGATGGCATTTATATATTTTATCATTAAAACCTCATCTGTAGGTTTAAGCAAGCTGTTTAGATTTTGAACAGGATTTTCAGCAATTTTCATGCTGTATATAAGATATATGACCAGATTCAAATCATCATTGTTTAGGCTTAATACGCCTGTTTTATATGCAGCTAATACAATAAGGTTCAAAACACGTTCTAGGCACAACCTGTTACAAGCGGCTCTCAATTTTTCCTGGGTGTCAGAGGCAGTCCAATAAACGCAACTATGGTCATCCTGACTCGGTTCATCAAAAAGACACCCTTCACAATTATTGTGCCGTATGCCGGCCAGACACTTTGTAAGAATGCTATTCACAGCCACACTTATGATTGATCTAAATGTCATTTTTCAAAAAAGACCATGTACCGGCGGGGGTTTTGGAAACCCTATATAGCTCCACCAGCTGAAATCGTGCACATCTTCAGGTTTGATTTTTTTTTTTTTTATAGCTTTCTGAGTCTGATGGTTCTTTGATGTTTGGACAGAAACAACACATACAGTTCATTTTGATATCTGGTGTGTCCCCATATTCTTCTGTTTGTAAAGATCCTTCATTTTCCTATAAACATAATGTAAACATTAAGGGGCGGATTTTCAGAGCCCTGCTCGCCTAAATCCGCCCAAAACCGGGCGGATTTAGGCGAGCAGGGCCCTGCGCGCCGGTGAGCCTATTTTACATAGGCCTACCGGCGCGCGCAGAGCCCCGGGACTCGCGTAAGTCCCGGGGTTTTCGGAGGGGGGTGTGTCGGGGGGCGGGACCGAGCGCAGCGGCGTTTTAGGGGCGTGTCGGGGGCGGGCTCGGGGGCGTGGCCACGGCCCGGGGCGGTCCGGGGGCATGGCCGCGCCCTCCGGACCCACCCCCAGGTCGCATCCCGGCGCGCTAGTGGCCCGCTGGCGCGCAGGGATTTACTTCTCCCTCCGGGAGGCGTAAATCCCCCGACAAAGGTAAGGATGGGGTTTAGACAGGGCCGGGCGGGTGGGTTAGGTAGAGGAAGGGAGGGGAAGGTGAGGGGAGGGCGTTAGAGGATTCCCTCCGAGGCCGCTCTGATTTCGGAGCGGCCTCGGAGGGAACGGGGGTAGGCTGCGCGGCTCGGCGCGCGCCGGCTATACAAAATCGATAGCCTTGCGAGCGCCGATCCCGGATTTTAGCGGATACGCACGGCTCCGCGCGTATCTACTAAAATCCAGCGTACTTTTGTTGGCGCCTGGAGCGCCAACAAAAGTACGCCTATTCGCGGTATTTGAAAATCTACCCCTAAATTAAAACCTCTTCTAAACAAACTATTATAGATATCTCCCAAATACACCATCCCTAAAATGCATAATTACAAGGAAAGAGGTTTTTTTTTCTTACCTTACACTCAAGCTTTTCCAACAAATAATCTGCTTCAGCATCTAAAGCGGCTTGGTGCAGCTCTATATCTGCAGAATCCATAGCATTTTCATTGACCAGGTCTGGATCCTGTGAATAAAAAAGCTTTTGTCCCAATGGTAGTTCATCAAAATATGGCTCAGTGCTTTCTTCTTCTGCCCTCCGTTTTCGTTTATGGCACTTCTTTAGTTTTGGCTGCTGCTGCTCGCTTTCCATTTCCAGCCGTTTAGGTGTCTCATACACAGCCATTATTTTATTTTCAGGATCACAAAGCTAAAAGCTTTTTTTCAGGAACAGTTACAACACTTCTGCCTGAAGATTGTTCTCATGTGATCATTATCACATGCTTACTTCTATATCTGGTCTTGCAAGTTTGGGTATGCCTATGCAAAGGGGGTTTTATACCGGCAAAGCTATCTATAGAGCCTGGGTCATAATAAAATTTCTTTAAGATCCACTGGTGCATTCTTGTTTTTTTTATATGGCTGTAAATACAGATGGGCTCACAGCCCATGCGTATTTTGACAAAACATCTATCACCTTCAAAATATATTTGTAGCCTCTGTTATAACCAGACAAGGCAGGTTTTATTTCTTTTAAATTGTACCCTAGCAGTCTTGCTCTGTAAGCCAATCAATCACCTGCTTCTTGGTCACAGCCGGCGTACATGTTTTAGCAGTCTGAAAAAGAGGCGTTATACCTGCAAAGCTACCTATAGAGCCTGGGTCATAATAAATTTTCTTTAAGATCCGCTGGTGCATTCTTGTTTTTTATATGGTTGTAAATATAGAGGTCTGGTTTTTTTAAAACAAAACTAAAGCCTTGTGTTTTACCTTTGAGGCCCACACCCAACACCCCCCACTGCTGTCAATTATCCTCTGCTCAGGTTTAAGGCTGGCCAGTGAGGGTTGAGGCATGCATATATACAGTGAGGGGAGGAGGGAAGGGGTGTGGGGAAGATTCTCCCTGTCTCTGTGTACAGAATGAGTCACAGCTTCCTGCCAACTCACTGGTAACTTTTATTGGGGCATGTGTAACTACAGTGAGAGGTTGGAGGGGAGGGATGGACTTCTGGTGACATCACTGGGGGTTTGGCTTGGGGGTTTGAGTGACTGCATACCCATTATACTATCCGGGCTTGCAAAAACCTGTCTTGCAAGTTTGATCGTGCCTGTGAGAAAAAAAAAACACATTGCCTGCCGTTCATGCAGCTTACCACATGTAGATCCAAGAAATCACTTGTTTAAAAACCAAATCCTTGTCTACAGAATGAGCCACAGTTTTCCTGCCACTTAACTGCTTGTAATTTTTTAAAAACAGAGGGGGCTAGAAAAAAGCATACTTCCTGCTCTGTCATCATTAAAAGAAGTCAGGATGTTCTAGGGGTGCATTTTAAAAGCATACTTCCGGCTCTGTCATCATTAAAAGACATCAGGATATTCTAGGAGCGCATTTTTGGGGGGTTTTGTATTGTACTTCCGGTGAGATCATCAAAAACAGCCAGAGTCCATTAATTCTGGTGTCATTAATTCTGGTGTCATTCTGGTGTCTAAATTTCTTTAAGATCCACTGGTGCATTCTTGTTTTTTTTATATGGCTGTAAATATAGATGGGCTCACAGCCCATGCGTATTTTGACAAAACATCTATCACCGTCAAAATATATTTGTAGCCTCTGTTATATATCCAAACCAGAAGGTGAGTACTAGAACAAAGAGTATACAGTCCCGGAATTCCACATCAATTTTGAATGTCACACATTTTTATTATTCATATTGGCAACTCCACTGTGTAAATCAGCAACTGTTTCAACAAGAAGGGTCCCCCGACACGGACCCGTGTTTCGCCAGGGGCTGCATCGGGAGGGACGCACAAAAGAGTTTAAATGAGTACTGTAAATAAAACATAGACATGGGACTGTCCCATGGCGAAACACGGGTCCGTGTCGGGGGACCCTTCTTGTTGAAACAGTTGCTGATTTACACAGTGGAGTTGCCAATATGAATAATAAAAATGTGTGACATTCAAAATTGATGTGGAATTCCGGGACTGTATACTCTTTGTTCTAGTACTCACCTTCTGGTTTGGATATATATTTGAGTGCTAGTTGTGCTCGGTTTGCTGTGTAGCCTCTGTTATAACCAGACAAGGCAGGTTTTATTTCTTTTAAATTGTACCCTAGCAGGCTTGCTCTGTAAGCCAATCAATCACCTGCTTCTTGGTCACAGCCGGCTAGTTATGATCGATTACTCTACAGTAATCGATCACAACTAGACCAACCACTTTCACCATGATCACCTCCCACATTCCAGTTCTCAAATACTCGAACTTCACCACCAATATAATGAGAACAAAGATTAACACCTCATACTACAAATCACTCATTCCAATTATGACCTCTCCCATCACTCAAATCATAGGATTAATGACATTCTCTATCCTGCTTCTGAACACACAATCCCTACTAAAAAAGGCCACCCTATTAGGTGATATTCTCACGGATGAGTCCCCCGACATATGTGCAATCACAGAGACCTGGCTAAAAAGCACAGACGTCTCCATAATAAATCAACTACCTACAGACTTATACAATTTGTTCTCCATTCCGAGACCTAAAAAGAAAGGAGGTGGACTTCTACAGGCTGCAAAAAAGAAATTCAATCTCTCCCTGCTACACACATTACCTCCTCACAAGATTGAAATTGGTCTCTTTAAATCAAAAGATCTTCAAATTTGTTTAATCTATGCCCCCCCTGGCATATTGGGAAAAAACCCTTCTCCTCTTGCTGAATACATTACAAAACACATTGACATCAGCATACCTGCCATCATCCTAGGAGATCTAAACCTTCACTTTGACCGCCACCCTCTCACACCAGCATGTGAAGCCACACTCTCTACTCTAAACGCCATCGGATTTAAACAAATGGTCTCAGGCCCAACTCACAAGGCAGGCCATACCCTAGATGTTATATTCACGAACTCTCTCTTACGCACTGACCACCCCCAATGCACCCCCATTCCTTGGTCAGACCACTACCGAGTCGACACTCGCTGCACTCTCAACTGTAACCCCCACACGACACCCCCTAAGAAAATAACCATAGATTTCAGAAAAAAATGCCAAACGGAAGACATCATTGAAGTGCTTACAGAAGATCTCCATAAATTAGACCTCTCTGATGCCAACTCTGCCTGTTTCTCTTGGCATCAACTCACCAGCTGCATTGCAAATCGACTCTGCCCTCTACTAACGAAAGAGATCAGCTCTGAGAAGAAAGATAAAAAACCATGGTACACCACGGACCTTAGAAATATGAAACGCGAACTCCGTAAACTGGAAAAGAAATGGCGTAGAAACCAAGATCCAACACATTTACTAAAATACAAATCCCTACTCCACGAATATCGTAAATCAACAGATGAAGCCAAGAAAAACTATTACACAGCAAAAATCCATCAATACCAGTTCAACCCGCGTGCCCTCTTCCAATATGTTTCTAGCATAGTTACCCCGCCAATAAACATCAACCCAGAAAACGAGGATAAAAATAAATGTGAGAAACTAGCTACCTATTTCCATGATAAGGTTGCTAATATCCTGGCTCGCTTTACCTCTCCCTCTCCACCAGTATCCCTATGGTCCACAAGCACCATGATCTCCTCAGCCACACTCTCAAATTTCGAAACTACAACTGCATCCAAAATTGAAGCAATCCTCAAAAAAATCAAACCAGCCATGCACCCGATTGATATCATGCCAACAAAAACACTCCTCTCCATTCCTACAAGGATTGCCCCTCCCATTTCTAACATTATCAACAAATCCATATCGTCTGGGGTTTTTCCTACGCAACTCAAGCACACAATAATAAAGCCTACTCTCAAAAAATCTGACCTGGATCCCTCAGAACCTGCCAACTATCGTCCAGTCTCGAACCTCCCTTTCTTGTCTAAAATCATAGAGAAAGTCATCAACAAGCAACTCACAGACTTTCTAGATGAAAATCGATTACTCTTCCCATCACAATATGGTTTCCGTAAGAACCATAGCACAGAAACTCTGCTAGTGTCCCTCTCAGATTCAATACTCAAAACCCTTGATTCTGGTCATTCTTACTTACTGGCTCTCCTGGATATTTCTTCTGCTTTTGACACTGTCAACCACAATACCCTCCTCTCTCTCCTCTCACAAATTGGCATCGCTGGCACTGCCCTATGCTGGCTCCAATCTTTCCTGAAAGACAGGACATACAGTGTCAAGATGGGCTGCCATGTTTCGAAACCCAGAAAACTATCACAAGGTGTGCCACAAGGATCCTCTCTCATCTACTCTGTTCAACATATACCTATCTCCTCTCTGTCGACTTCTGGTGAAACTGGATCTCCTTTATTTCATATACGCCGATGATGTACAGATCCTCATCCCCATCAACGATTCCCTCGCTAATGCTCTGAAAACTTGGGATACGGCTCTGGCTGAAATAAAAAAACTACTCACAGAAAACTTCCTAGCAATAAACACTACCAAGACAGAGCTCCTCATCATCACACCACACAATAACACCTCCTCGAACACTACTCTACATTCACCTTCAGACTCTCCCCATTTGCAGCAAGTCCGCAGCCTTGGAGTTATTATTGACAATCATTTCTCCCTAAAGAAATTCATCACGGCCACAATCAAAAATGGTTTCTTCAAGCTACATACTCTAAAAAGAATTAAACCTCTTCTACATCCACATGACTTCCGGACAGTGTTACAAGCTACAATATTGCCGAAACTAGACTACTGTAATGCATTACTACTAGGTCTCCCTAAAAAAAACAATACAACCATTACAGATGCTACAAAATGCTGCAGCACGCCTACTCACTAATACTCGCCGCCATGAACACATCACACCAGCTCTCATGTTTCTGCACTGGCTTCCTGTAGCATCTAGGATTATATTCAAAGTACTCACACTCATTCACAAGTCGATCCATAACCAAGAGATGCAATGGTTCTACGATCATTTTATTTTCCATACATCAAAGAGACCAATAAGAAATATCCACCAAGCTAAACTTGCCCCTTCCTCTCTTAAACACATCAAACATGTTGCCACAAGAGACCGCTCTTTCACCATAGCCGGAACCAACATCTGGAACAAAATGCCCACGGACCTGCGTCTCGAACCCTGCCATAAGAAATTCAAACAAAACCTCAAAACCTGGCTATTTGAACAAGCTTATACGCTATGAACACCTCTTATTCTGAAATGCTGTTTACATGTTCCCTGTCTCCCTGTAATTTATTTTTCTCTCTGCTAATTTCTCCTTTTCACTCGCCCACCCCCTATTATGATTTTGACTTGCCATTAACTTATGGACTATGACTTTCAACAGTTCAATTGCTTTTTGTTCTTAACTGGTTTCGTTATTGATTTATATTATGTTTTGTTCTTAAATAGTTCTTAAATGATTATTATTATGTCCACATTAATTTCATATTGTCTGTAAAGCCTGTTGCTAATTTATTGTTTATTGTAAACCGAGGTGATGTTTTACACGTGCCGCGGTATATAAAATATCACTAAATAAAATAAATAAATAAAATAAATAAAATAAATTTAAAAAGCGACAGGACCCTTTCTGATGATGTTTTAGTGGGTGTGTTTTTGGGGGTTCATGAGGGGGTGGACTTCCAGTGATGCCATACTCGTGATGTCATAGGGGGTGTGGTATGGGGGCGGGGTATGGGTAGTGCCACCTGTGACATCATAGGGACGGTTTGGGGGCGGGGTGTGGGAGGGGATCCCCATTCACTTCTATTGGGGGAGGAGCATGGGCAGGATCTGGTGCAGAGCTAGGGGCGGGCCAGGGATGTAAGGGTGTGGCCTGGGGTGGGAGGGACCATGGTCAAGGGCAGGAGGAGGTGGGAGGGGCATAGCTACACCCCCATTCACTTCTGTGGGGTGTGGGCAGGGCTTAGACCGAAAGTGAACGCTAATTGGCTGCTGTCATCCTTATCTCACCTGTCAATCAGTTTGATTGATCGTGTACCCATAGATGTTGAGCTCGGCTGGGGAGTATCTCACAGGATGCTGGAACAGAAAATCCTCTGCTTGGCTGTGCTGTAGTGGAAAGAGACTGAGAGTTATGAGTACACAGTGAGAAACACACAGAGTCCCAGGTAGAATAGGAGAAGCTCTGAGATAGGGAGAGCAGGCCCTCAAGGAGCAAGTACCTGATCCCTTAGACTGGAGAGACCCAGTGGTATTGTACTCACACAGCAATTCCGCTAGACGAGAGGTCTGGCACTGGAACAGAGGGCAATAGTTGTACTCACAGATGGAAACTGTTAGTGAAGTTTTCTAAGTAGAAAGGGTTGTAGATGCAGGCAGCGTCTCAGGGAACATGGGCCCTCGAGGAGCGAGTACCGGTTTCCTGATAGCACCTAAAAGAAGCAGAAGAGGCCCCTGAGAAGCGGGTACCCCATTAGCAATAAGAGTTCCAAATAACGCTGGAGTGGCAGAGTAGCTTCAGTATGGAGAGCGAATCCCATCCATAGTTTTCCGGGAGTTGCTAACTCAATTAGCTAGCAAACGTGGTAGGCTTAATTATCCGGGCAGTGTGACGTCATCTCAGGGGGATGCCCCTGAGGTTCACGCCAACAAGAAAATAAAGATGAGGGGGCGTGCACGCACATGCCCTATGGTACCTTGGAGGAGCATGGCGGGAAGCAGCACCAAAGCCTGTCTGGGGACGCTGGAGATGTCGGCAGACAGACGCCGCAGCAGCCAGTAGTCCAAGGTGAGCGAGAAGAGAAGCAAGAAGAGTGAAATAGGCGGGGCGAAGCCGTCGTAGACCAACGGTCGCAACAACATGTTTATTAACACCTTCAAAAAAATGAACAGATTTGTGAGGCAAGACTTCCCTTGGATAAATCCATGCTGACCATGTACCATTAAACCATGTCTTTCTATATGCTCTGTGATTTTGGTCTTTAGAATAGTTTCCACTATTTTTCCTAGCACTGAAGTCAGGCTCATTGGTCTATAGTTTCCCGGATTGCACCTTGAGCCCTTTTCAAATATTGGGGTTACATTGGCTACCCTCCAGTCTTCAGGTACAATGGATGATTTTAATGATAGGTTACAAATTTTAACTAATAGATCTGAAATTTCATTTTTTAGTTCCTTCAGAACCCTAGGATGCATACCATCTGGTCCAGGTGATTTGCTACTCTTTAGTTTGTCAATATGGCCTACTACATCTTCACAGTGATTTGGTTCAGTTCATCTGACTCATCACCCTTGAAAACCATCTCCCCAACTGGTATCTCCCCAACCTGATCCTCTTCTGTAGCTACCTCTGGTGGTTCAGGAATCTTCCAGGTTGGCCAAGACAAAACCAGGAGGAATAAAAGAAGGGGATAGCCGAAAGTCCTTCAGAAAGTCTTTATTGGTTGCCCGACTCTAGGCCTGAGTTTCGCCCAACAGAGGGCTGCTTCAGGGGCTACATAAAAAATAATAAATAATAAACAATAAATAATTAAGAATATAATCAGTTACTTATAAGATTATAAAAACCAAACTATGGTGTAGATAATTAAAATTAATATTAATTAAAAAATTAATATTAATTAAGAACAGACACAAAGGTACATCTACTAAAACATTCAGGTTGCGTAATCATAAAAAATTCAGTGTGCATAATGATAAAACAATTTATATGGAACAAAACAGAGGAAGGCAAAAGATACAAATAAAATTACAGCAACAGAAGCCTCAATACTATCAACCTGGAAAGTAAATTAGCTGACAAGCACTATAAAACCCTTCATACGGTGGTACAACTTATAAAACAATCATACCTGAATAAAATCTCAATCGGTGTATTCATAGGTGTGCTCAATCCATTGGACTCCACCAAAGACTTAACTGGAAAATATCATTAATATAAAAATGTTGTTGGTAATAAAAAGACATTAAAAAAGATAATCTTTTACAAAAGTAGTCATAACACTTAGTATGCAGGCTTTTTATTAACAATGTTGGTCCCTCATTTCTACACACATGAAATCTCTTTAGTTATACTTTGAAGCTGCTTTAATTACAATTGAGAATTTTCCTACTGTTGGATGAATATACAATACCTACGCAATCCAACGAACAGCGACACCTGTATGCCCAATGATGGCATCTATGTGAGGTAACTACTTTTCTTAATTTTGTTTATTTTTAACAATTTTAATTATAACCCCCCCCCCCCCTCCCTCTTTTTATTATTCTGCCCATGAGAGAAGAGTTGCCCAATTGTCCTGTTGTTCAATAATGAAAGACCTGAGGAAGGTTTTTAGAATGCAGTTGGTCCATTCCTCTTGACCGTTGGCTTGTGGGTGGTACGTCATAGTAAAATCCAGCATAATGTTGAATTTATGGCATAAGGAACGCCAGTACTGTTGCATCCATCGGTCTCAGATGGCTTCGACCTCTGTGCCTCACCTTTCTTCCTTCTCTCTCCTCAAGCCTTGGGAAGATGGCTGCTGCCGCGTCTTTATGCCGCTCTCTCCGGTGCCCCGGATTGGCAATGGTGATGGGGTTCGCCATGATATTCCTGAGGGCACGCCACCCACTTCTTTATCCACGTCATGGCGGGAACCTTGGGGGCATCCCCTCCGAGTGATGTCATCACATCCTGGTATTTAGCCTGCCCTTTGTTTGCTAACAATCTGAGTTGGCTAGGATTGGATTGCCTCCGGTCTAAGCTGGGAAGCAGCTGGGAAGCAGCTTAGACCTGGGCACCCGCTCCTCAGGGGCCCTTCTGCTCTATTTCAGGTACCTATCTTGGAATACCGGGTACTCGCTCCTCGAGGGCCTGCTCTCCCTAATCTGGTGCCTGCCACTGAACAACTTCTGCCTGCCAGGACCTTCAACAATTCAGCTTTCTGCTTCAGTGAGTACTAACTCTTTCAGTCTGTCTCACCTTCATCTTCAGTGCTCTGTGTATAGATCCAGGACCTGTACCTTCTACGCCATGCTGCCTATCGCCTACTCGAGTATGAGACTGGTCTCCACTGATGAGGACCCCTGGACTACTTCACTGAGTTACCTTCACTGCTGCCCACTCCCCAGGCAGTACCATCGAGCTGTACAATAAATACAACTTCTCTGTGTCTGCGTGTATAGAGTCTAGCCTAGTACTGCGGTTCCTCATGGAGCTCCTCCCCGTGGGAGTGGCTATCACCGCAGTACCCAAGAATCCACTCCAACACCTCATAACCATAACAAGTACTTGGATGTAAATTGGGCATCTTGATCCAAGGCAATGTGCTCTGGTAATCCATGTAGGTGGAAGGCATGGGTGATAAACAATCTTGCCAATTCAGCTTTGGATGGTAGGTCAGGAAGGGCAATGACATGGGCTATTTTAGAGAACCGGTTGATCACAACCCAGATAATACGAAATCAGTTTGAAAGGGGAAGATCTATCACAAAGTCGGTGGACAAATGGGTCCATAATTTCTTGGGGGCTCGTAACGGCTGTAGTAGCCCCCAAGGTTGTCACACCATTGTTTTTTGTTGGGCACAGGTCAGACAAGAATCCACATAGGCCTTGATATCTTTTTGCATTTGGAGTCACCAGTAATACCACTGGAGAAGTGCAGGAGTCCTGGCTCGACCAGGATGGCCTGCGACCGTAGAATCGTGGAACCATTCTAAAATCTTTGAAGGAGTTGTTGTGGAACGACCATTTTTCCTGGAGGAATGGTCATGGTGATAGCCAGAAGGATTTGTGCTGGGTCAATTACGTGACAAGAAGGGTCAGATGTATCTTCTACCTCAAATGACCGGGATAGGGTATCTGCCCATTTAATGTTAATTGCTGGCCTATTTCTCCCATCATATTGAAGTGGGTGATAAACAGGGACTACCAGGCTTGACAGGTGTTCAAACACTGGGCAGGATGGAGGTGTTCTAAGTTTTTATGATCGGTATAAACCGTGATGTGGTGTTGTGCACCTTCCAACCATTGTCGCCATTCATCAAGTGCCATCTTTATGGCTATTAATTCCTTGTCCCCAGTGCCAGTGTTTGTTCAGCAGTGGAAAATTTTTGAGGGAAGAAGGAGCATGGACAGAGAGCCCTTGCAACTGAGTGTTGGCTCAATACTCTCCCTACTCCCACAGAGGAAGCGTCCACCTCAAGAATGAAAGGACATGTGGAATCAGGATGGTGGAGGCAGGGTTCACAAAGGGAAGCTTCCTTCAACTTGAGGAAGGTGTTGACTGCCTCTGGGGGCCAATCCTTGGTATTTGTACCTTTTTTCGTGAGAGCCATGAGGGGTGCAGTGATCTGGGAGTAATTAGAAATAAAATGTCAGTAAAAGTTCACAAATCCCAGAGACCTTTGCAGGGGACAAGGGCCTGAGGGCTGTGGCCAGTTTAGAATACTTTTTATCTTCCCAGGGTCCATGTAGAAGCCGCTGCTGGAAATCATATACCTCAAGAAGAATAAGCTTTCCTTTTCAAAAATGCACTTCTCGAGTTTAGTAAACAGCTTGTTAGAGCACAGGCATTGGAGAACCTGCCAATCGTCCTGCCAATGAGAAGAAAGGTCTTCGGAGAAAATGAGAATATCATCAAGGTAGATAACAACGCAGATGTACAAGAAGTCTCTGAAAATCTTGTTCATCATATTTTGAAATACAGCGGGGGTGTTGCACAGATCAAAGGGCATTGCCAGGTATTCATAGTAGCCATCCCGCATGATGAACACTGTTTTCCATTCATCACCTGACTTAATGCAGATAAGGTTGTACGCTCCATGGAGGTCAAGTTTTGTAAATATCCTGGCTCCTTGAAGATGATCAAGAAGTTCAGAAATAAGAGGCAAGGTGTAGTGATCCTTCTTTCTTGTAGCATTTAGACCCCGGTAGTCTATGCACAGTCATAGTGTACCATCCTTCTTAGAAAGAAGAAGAAGGACCCAGCCAGGGACGTAGCTAGTCAGATGAACCCTCTCTCAAGGTTTTCTTGAATGTACTGAGACATAGTCTTAGTTTCAGGTAGAGACAGGGTATACCCTTCCCCGAGGCGGGATAGTGTCTGGTATAAGGTTGATGGCACAATCGAAGGACCGATGCTCCAGTAAGGTCTCCACCTTCTTCTTAGAGAACACATCCACATAATCAGAATACTGTGGTGGTATTCCCACAGAGGCCATGGCTAGCGGAACAGAAGAACTGGATGGAGGCAAGACGTATGGCAGCCACGACCCCACGTTGTTATTTGCAGAGTTCCCCAGTCAAAACTGGGAGAACAAAGCTGCATCCAGGGCAGCACCAGCATGATCAGAGATACAGCCTTCTCAATAATGAACAAGGTTATCTCTTCCACATAGGCCTTGACATCTTTTTGCATTTGGCATCACCATTAATACCACTGGAGAAGTGCAGGAGTCCTGGCTCAACCAGGATGGCCTGCGACTGTAGAATCGTGGAACCATTCCAAAATCTTTTGAAGGAGTTGTTGTGGAACGACCATTTTTCCTGGAGGAATGGTCATGGTGATAGCCAGAAGGATTTGTGCTGGGTCAATTATGTGACAAGAAGGGTCAGATGTATCTTCTACCTCGAATGACCGGGATAGGGTATCTGCCCGTTTATTCTTAATTGCCGGCCTATTTCTCCCATCATATTGAAGTGGGTGATAAACAGGGACTACCGGGCTTGACAGGTTTTCAAACACTGGGCAGGATGCAGGTGTTCTAAGTTTTCATGATCGGTATAAACCGTGATGTGGTGTTGTGCACCTTCCAACCATTGTCGCCATTCATCAAGTGCCATCTTTATGGCACCAATGAGGAGACATAATGGAGCAGTCGTTGAAGTGATCCAGCCTGGAAGAGGTTTCCCACAGATGGAGGAGATGATTAATGATGAGTGTCTGGGAACCGTCAGTAGCTTCAGGTGATCCGAAAGGACCTTCATGATGAAGTTCCCACCTGCACCTGAGTCCACTAGTGCAAGGGTGGAGAATATGCAATCTTCCAAGGTGATTTCCACAGGAAGAGTGAGTTGGGGAGTAGGAACAGTATAGCCTAGGGACATCTCCCCACTGGCTTCTAGGTTCAGCAGTTTCCCAGTTTCACTGGGCATTGTGCCAGAAGTTGCCCCTTTTCTGCGCAATTAGAGCAGAGACCCTTAGTATGGTGATGGTTCATCTCTTCCAACATGATGTGGCTCCATCCAAGCTGCATGAGTTCCTCCAGATAAGGTTAAGGTTTAAGGTTTATTTATGCTTATATACCGTTGTCTCGGCATAGCCTTCACAGCGGTTAACATAGCAATAAAATACAGTAAAAGAAAATTACAAACAATAATAATAATAGTAGATAAAATTTAACAAGTAAGAATAAAAGATGTCCTAATAAAATAATGTCTAAAGCCATAAATATTAAACCAATAAATACTAAAAAACATAAAACATGCTTTAAGTATTGAGGTTAATAAAATCAGAGCCACCTATGATTGTGCAGTTACATTGATGCCTATTTCTTATCTTCATTATATGCCGCATAGAATAGCCAAGTTTTAAGCTGAAGCAGGCATTGTCACAGGAGCTGGTGATGGGGATGCGAGAGGGATGGGGCCAATGGCAGTTTGGGAAGCCCTGGCTTACAGTGTTTTCCTCCAGTTTCAAGGTCACAATGTCATTCAGCACACAAACATAATCCAGGAGAATGCAAGATTCAAAACAGACTTTAGAGATAAACATGTTTTGAAGTTCAGTTTCTTCTCTGATAAATTTTCTGAAATAATAATCATTACATTAGTTCATCTAACTAACAATCTTATCTCCAATACACAAGAGATGTGAAGAAATATATCATCACAGCTGTGCACCTTATTTGCCTCTGCCCTGCAATTATAGTGCAGCAGGGACCAAGGCTACATATAGCAGCAGCTGCCTGAACTATATATCCATATGGATCAAGAAACACATCCCCAGTTATATGGGATGTGGAAAACATATTTTAAAACAGTCTCCAAATAACTTCTGCTCGCACTGCAGTCAACCTGTGCTTCATGAAAGGCAAAGATATGATAAAACCTTAGGTTGAACTGGAACCAGAGCAGAAGTCTGGAGAAAGAAAAATGATTCAGCATCTCATGTTTCTGGGACTGAATGGGGTCTTGATAATAGTTTCTGCAGTTCTTACTCAAAATAAGAGACCCAGACCTATCTGTATCCCAACTGGTAATAGAGCCAAGACCTACTTCAGTGGAGGGGACCTGATCTTGGGTGGGATAATTCAGATAGCTGATGGCAGTGCGATATCTGTGGGAAATTGTAGAACGTCCCCTGATGCCACGGGATGCATTATGTAAGTAGTTTTCTAACTTTATTTGTGTCTCGCTGGCATTAATTTTTGAATGCTTTCATTTCATTAAAACTGTGGTTCTCAACCCAGTCTTCAGGACACATCTAGCCAGACTGGCTTTCAGCATCTCCACAATGAATATGCTTGAGATAGATTTGCATACACTTTCTCTATTGTATGCATACACTTTCTCTATTGTATGCAAATCTATCTCATGCATATTCTGTGGGGAGATCCTGAAAACCAGACTGGCCAAGTGTGTCCTGAGGACTGGGTTCTGGACCCCTGCATTAGAAAATATTAGACTCTTTCCCTTCAATGTTAACTGAGAGTAAGTGATAACAATTTTTAACTGAACAAATACACTTTCAACTAAAATCAGAAGGGGGCTGTATGCTAAAGAGTTTCTCCTAATTTTGTGTCTATAGGAAAAATACTTATTAAATAGAACCCAGTGTTTGCTAACTAACTGATCATTTTTCAAATCATGTTAGGGCGTTATTGCAGGTGTTAGGGCCCTAACACCCATAATAACGTCATAATGCATGCATTATTTTTCACAATTTGCGAAACACATGCAATCTGGAAGAGGGGAGGACTTGGGAAGGAGTTTGGGTTGGGTTTTAGGAAAATGAGGAGTCCAGAACACTGCATGCATTATGATATCACAGGATTTAACGCCAGAAATAACTACACCTTTACCCCATACGTTATGCCCTGCGATAGTGTGCATTATAACTGAAACAGCATTTGAAACATTTATCACAAATGCCATTTTAGGCAGTGAAAGGGAATATATATCTAAGAGAGGGAGAATTTGTGAAAGGTCATTGATTTCTGAACTTTGTATACCACTGTAAGAGGTGGAATTAGAAAGTCAGGGTGAGGTTTGTGTGGTGGATTGGGTTTTAGGGGCAGTTTAAGCTCCTGGTTGAGAAATAGCCTAGTGGTTAGAGTAGAATGTTTTAATGTTTAATGTTTTAATGTTTTATCTACTGTCTTTACAATTCAAAGAATTAATCAAAACTGTTTACAGAAAACATACACAAATTTCCATAAGTTAAGCCACCAAAACATTCAATAAAAATTCAATAACCCAGAAAAACCATTGTTCAAATCCCACTAATACTCCTTATGACTTTGGGCAAATCACTTTATTCTCCATTGATGCAGATACCAACATTACATTATAAGCCCTGGGAGGATAGAGAAATACCTGAATGTAATCTTTTTTGAAGTGCCAAAAAGCAGATTATAAAAATAAATAAATGCAGAGTGAGCCATACAAACAGCACAGTTTAAGATGCATAGTGAGAGGTACAAATAGCACAGCTCCTTTAGTGAAGTTTTAATGTGATTTGGAGGAATGTAAGGAGAAAGAAGAGGAGATTTGTACCATGTTCCCTCTACTTAGCTAATGCCAGCTAGGTAGAGAGGGTATCAAGTTATTTAGAGAGAACATGGTACAAATCTCCTCGTTTCTCCTTCCATTCCTCCAAATCACATTAAAACTTCACTAAAGATAGCTGTGCTGTTCATACATCTCACTGTGCATTTTAAACCAACCCCTAAACCCCAACTCACCACACAAATCCTCACCCCAAATTACTAGGGCTCCCTCTTACAGTGGTATAAATAGTTCTGTTTTTCTAAGCACCTCTACAGAGGTTCTCTCTCTCTCTTTCTCTCTCTCTCTCAATGCATGTTCTGGTAAAATACCTATGCAGGCATTAAAATATCACACAGTGTGGTATCTTGGAAATTACCCTAACTACACCCCCTTTTTTCTATGGCGGGCATTACTCTTGCAAAATTCATAGTAAAATGAAAAATCTAGACCTAAGAAGGACATCATAGAAATAAAATGATTAATTGTGCTACACTGAACACAGCCATAGGAGAGAATTTCATAGGATTCATGTGACCAAGAGCACTCTCTTGCTCTCAAATATGGGAGTTACTTAATAACACAGAACTGGTCAACTCTGGTCCTCAAGGGCCACAAACTGGACTGGTTATCAGGATATTGGCAATCAATATGCATGAGAAAAATTTGCATATATTGAGTCTCCATGATGTGCAAATTTATCTCATGCATATTCATTATGAATCTCTTGAAAACCTGACTGACTGTGGGGTCCAAAGGTCAGGTTTGGGAAGCTCTGCAATGGCATATGCAGTAGTGGTGGATTGTCTCCAGAGATTTTCTCCATTCATTGCTTTGGTTCTGCCATTCATAGGTATTTTTGTTCCTATGGATCTTGGACCTAATTTTCAAAGTCAACTGCCTTGTGGAGTTTTTTCTTGTTAGACTTTGCAATTGCAAAATCTCCTTGCAGAATAAATCAAATTAGTGTGCATTGTGTTCCTGCCCTGCTCTCTCTCCACCCCATGTATACCTCCTCTCAATGAGGCTAAAAGTGCAAATCTTGTGAAAGAATGAGCATTCTTATATATGCATCAAGAAGGACAATTATAGAAAAGGGCTATTTGACCTCTCCCCTGCTATAGTACTCAGGTAAGCCCTGCTCAGGGGAGAAATGTAAAACTATTCAGCTTATCTGGCTAAATAGCATTTTATAAGAACATAAGAAATAGCCAAGCTGAGTCAAACCAAGGGTCCATCAAGCCCAGCATCCTGTTTCCAACAGAGGCCAAACCAGGCCACAAGAACCTGGCAATTACCCAAACACTAAGAAGATCCCATGCCACTGATGCAATTAATAGCAGTGGCTATTCCCTAAGTAAACTTGATTAATAGCCGTTAATGGACTTCTCCTCCAAGAACTTATCCAAACCTTTTTTGAACGCAGCTACACTAACTACACTAACCACATCCTCTGGCAACAAATTCCAGAGCTTTATTGTGCATTGAGTGAAAAAGAATTTTCTCTGATTAGTCTTAAATGTGCTACTTGCTAACTTCATGGAATGCCCCCTAGTCCTTCAATTATTTGAAAGTGTAAATAACCGATTCACATCTACTCGTTCAAGACCTCTCATGATCTTAAAGACCTCTATCATATCCCCCCTCAGCCGTCTCTTCTCCAAGTTGAAGAGCCCTAACCTCTTCAGCCTTTCCTCATAGGGGCACTGTTCCATCCCCTTTATCATTTTGGTTGCCCTTCTATGTACCTTCTCCATCGCAACTTTATCTTTTTTGAGATGTGGCGACCAGAATTGTACGCAGAATTCAAGGTGCGGTCTCAACATGGAACGATATAGAGATATTATGACATTTTCTGTTTTATTAACCATTCCCTTCCTAATAATTCCTAACATTCTGTTTGCTTTTCTGACTGCTGCAGCATGCCATACTGGATGGATGGACCAAGGGTCCATCAAGCCCAGCATCCTGTTTCCAACAGTGGCCAGTCCAGGCTATAAGTACCTGGCAAGTACCCAAAAACTAAGCCTGTCCCATGATACTGATGCTAGTAATAGCAGTGGCTATTTTCTAAGTCAACTTGATTAATAGCAGGTAATGGACTTCTCCTCCAAGAACTTATCCAAACCTTTTTTAAACCCAGCTACCCTAATTGCACTATCCACATCCTCTGGCAACAAATTCCAGAGTTTAATTGTGCCTTGAGTGAAAAAATGTTCTCTGATTAGTTTTAAATGTGCCACATGCTAATTTCATGGAGTGCCCCCTTCTTCTTCTATCAGAGTGGAGGTGTAGCCTAGTGGTTAAAGCAGTGGGTTCAGAACCAGTAAACAAGGGGTCAAGTCCTGCTATAACTCCTTGTGACCTTTACCCTCTATTGCCTCAGGTGTAAAATTAGATTGTAAGTCCTCAGGGGATAGAGAAATATTTACCAGTACCTGAATGTAATCCAGTTTGAAGCAGTGCAAAAAGCATAATGTAAAAAGTAGTCATCTGAAAGAATAAATAACCAATTCACATTTATCTATTCTAGACCTCTTGTGATTTTAAACACTCTATCATATCCCTCCTGAACCATCTCTTCTCCAAGCTGAAAAGTCCTAACCTCTTCACCATTCCCTTCCCAACATTCTGTTTGCTTTTTTGACTGCCGCAGCACACTGTACGATGATTTCAATGTATTATCCACTATGACACCTAGATCTCTTTCTTGGGTTGTAGCACCTAATATGGAACCCAACATTGTGTAATTATAGCATGGGTTACTTTTCCCTATATGCATCACCTTGCACTTATCCACATTAAATTTCATCTGCCATTTGGATGCCCGATTTTCCAGTCTCACAAGGTCTTCTTGCAATTTATCACAATCTGCTTGTGATTTAACTACTCTGAATAATTTTG
Organism: Rhinatrema bivittatum; assembly: GCF_901001135.1. NCBI lineage: Eukaryota > Metazoa > Chordata > Amphibia > Gymnophiona > Rhinatrematidae > Rhinatrema > Rhinatrema bivittatum. The sequence goes on along the minus strand of NC_042616.1, from coordinate 409,952,137 downwards.
AATCATTTGCAAATTTGATTACCTCACTCGTTATATTTCTTTCCAGATTATCTATAAATATATTGAAAAGTAAGGGTCCCAGTATAGATCCCTGAGGCACTCCACCTGCCCACCCCCCCTCCACTGAGAAAATTGTCCATTTAATCTTACTCTCTGTTTCCTTTAACCAGTCTGTAATCCATGAAAGGACATTAACTCCTTTCCATGACTTTTTACTTGTCCTAGAAGCCTCATGAGGAACTTTGTTAAATGCCCTTGTCCAGATAAGCAAGATAACCGGATTAAGTAGTGCTTTTAAGACTTCCCTGGATAGCCAGAGAAGTCTTAATAGTGATATTTAGTCAAATAAACTTTGCCGCTAAATAGCTGGATATGATAGAACTTGTCTGGATAAGTGCTACTTCATATCCGGTTAAGTTGGGTCTTGTCTGGATAAGTGCCACTTTCAAGGCTTAACCCGATAAATTGTATTTTTATCCAGATAAGTAGTGCATAACTGCTATACTCATGTAGTTTTGTGACTAACTTTAAAATATCTATCTGGATATTTTACTTTTGTAATTTACATTCATTCCCCACCCCCTGTCATGTCAGGTTTTACATGTGTAAGTCAGGATATTCTGTTAACGTGCATAGCAAGGAAATCAAATTACCAGTTTTACTAATTAGCCTACAGTTAGCCCATCCATCTTTAGGTGACTGAGGCCCTGCTGGTTCTTCAGCCGGAACTCCCCCCAGGTTTTCCCACACCCCTCACCCCGTCCATATTAGGCAATAAACAATTTTATTTTTGCTTAAAACAGATAATTAGCAAGCAGGTGTAAATATACACAATTAAAGGACTTACCTGAGTTCCTTTTGCAGGATCTAAAATAGCAACTTATACGCATAAATGAGAGCTTGTTATTCTTTATGATTTTTGCTGGCTTACTTCAGTAACAATCTGCCTGTTTCTTCTATAGTTCAGCATACAATTTATGTATGGTTTCTACTCTTAAACTTTGGTATGTGCTCTCCTTCTGTAATTTAACAATCACATTTAATCTCTATTTACATGTTTTGTAGCTGCTACTGTTCTACCTTCTACCTGTTTCTTTGTAAATATGAGAACTTTGTACTTTCTTCCTGATGCAGCAGTCAAGGAATTAGAAGAATTATATATTTCAGAACATTTGTGGAATTTAAATGCCATAACCCTTTTTCAATAAATGGATTATTGTGATGAACAGTCCAAGAGTTTAAGCATATATTCTTTCTCCTTGTGGCAGAAATATATTTCCCATAAGACTTTACGATCCACCGATATGTCATTGTTATCAGTTCCCTCTGCAAGAAAATGATTGCAAACAACTCGCAACCAAGCATGCTTAGTTGTGGGACTCACAGTAGAATAAGCTCCCACTAGAACTTAAGGCAGAAGCTGATAGGAAAATAAATGATTTGCATGTATAAACAGGTCTTTTTTTTAAATAGATTATGAAAGATTATCAAATGATGTTTTTTTTCTGCATTCTGACTGCATTTTCAAAGATCATCGTTTTTCTGTCTGAATGAATAATGCTGTGTATCGATGTAACATGTTTATTCATAAAATATTGTGTATGTATTAATTTGTGATTTGCTTAGAACAACTGAAAGTTGAATAAGACAGAATAATAATGTTTTGAATAAATAACTAATACAGTTCTGACCTCATTCACTAAAAGCAGCGTTGGGTCTTGTATCCCGGTATATAAAAACACTTAAACAAATAAATAAATAAATAAATAAATACCCAATTTATTAGAGATTGGGTTTTGTTTCCTTGATTTGCTATGCTGAACATGTTGGCCACTTTGGATTAGTGGGCTATTAAAAAACAGACTGGATTACATTGGATGTTCCTCAACTCACACGGGATGTGAGTTGAGGAACAAGGATTGATTTTAGGTCCTTCAGTGGAACTAGCAAGGGGGAAGGGCTGCAGATCAGGACTGAATCCTTGTGTGTTTGAAGGTTCTAGAAACAGAATAACAAGGGGCGATGCAGGTCAGGACTGGAATGTATCCGCAAATATAGGGATGGAGGACGGGGCCTTAAAACCTAAAAAGCACAATATGCTGCAGTAGAGGCTTGACGAACATTGGCAGACTTTGATGTTAGGTTTCTGAAGTAGAATAGAAGAGAGTGCTACAGCTCAGGATTATGGTGAATTTGCATACATTTCTATAGTTTATACTTTCTCTCCTTTGAATATATAAGTGAATCATGAAGTTTTCTAATATCTTATAAAGAAATATTTACTTATTCACAGATTGGATCTACATAACTATTGGAATCTGTTGGCCTTTTATTTTACCATTCAGGAGATCAACCAAAATTTGGAGATTTTACCAAACATCACCCTAGGCTTCCATATTGCTGACTCTTGCTCTGATATAGGTGTATCACTATGTGCTACTCTAACAATCTTATCAGGAGTAATGGATTCTGTTCCTGGCTTTAGCTGTCACCACCAAGGACAGTTGGCTGCTTTCATTGGAAGTCTCTCTTCAGTGGTATCACATGCAATTGCAACACTTACAGGAATCTATAGGTACCCACAGGTATAGTCAGAACTTTTCACCCTGTATAATCTCTAGCATTTGCTGAATCCTTGACAGCTTTGTCCTGTCCTTGCTTTGATAGCCTGCATTAATGCTTATGAATTCTGGGTATGATGACTTGCTAAAGTTGTAATTCTATTGCAATAATTTACCACCTAGATTTAGGACTATTATTAAACTTGGTACAGACCTCACAGGGAATTCATTTTGGTGAACACAAAAGAAAAGCATGACTAGGATAACACAAGATATATCAGCAGTATGGAGGTTTGGCTTGGCCAGATTAGTCAACATGAACACAGCAAACACAGACATCTAAATCATCCTACTAGATAGAAGTTCCACACTTAACAAACCACCTTCCTTAGTATTAGAAGATTACTTAACTACACTAAACCCTGTATCACATCTTCTTGACCTAGGGGTGATTATTGATACTGAACTTAATCTCAAAAAACACATATCTACTAAACTAAAAGAAGGATACAACAAAATTCAAATTTTAAAATGTTTAAAACCATTATTCAATCCATCCGACTTCAGAATGGTACTCCAGCTACTTATCTTTGCAAACACTGACTACTGCAGTTCTCTTCTAATTGGTTTACTAACTTCTACTATATGCCCAAATTTTACAGAATACTGCTGCGAGAAATCTAACAGGAACCAAGAAACATGATCACATAACCCTGATTTTAATCTCGCTATATTGGATACCAGTTAAATATCAAATTGAATACAAAATCTTTTGTATCCTACACAAAATTATATTTGGTGAACAAGCAGACTGGCTTAACGCTGCTATTCGACTACACACCCCTCAACACAATCTCTACTCTGCTTACAAAGGCCTCCTAACTATTCCCTCTTTATAGTCAGCACATCTCAGCCAAGTCAGAGACCGTGCTTTATCATTTGCAGGCCCCAGATTAGGAATTCCCTTCCAATGGCAACGCAGCATCAATCAGACCTTAAATTATTTAGAAAGGTGGTAAAGATTTGGCTATTTCAGAAGGCCTATCAGGATCCAACTTAGGTCTCCCTAAGGATTCAGATATGTTTTAAATTAATGATTTATTTTACTTTCTGTTGACAATATTATTATTGTATACATTTTAATGCTGCCTGCTCCTTTTATCTTACACTAGCGGTACCCGGCCGCCCGTTGCAGTGGCAGAGTCAGGTTCTTTACCCTCCCTCCCCCTTCCCTTGCTCATTTACCTCAGTCACTCATCCTCCTCCCCCTTGGTCACTCACCCCCCCCTTTACTCCCCTGTCCCCACTCCAACTCTCTCCCCTCAAACTCACCTCTCCCCTCATTCTCCCTGTCCTGACACTCACCTCCCCCCTCATTCTCCCTCCCCTCACTGTCACCTCCCCCTGCCTACTGCCTACCCTTCAGATCAGAAAACTTTTGTCTTTCTATTTATGTGGGAACCCCCCACCCCCCCCCCAAAATAAAACCCCAATCCCAACCCTTTAAATCAAATAATAACCCCCCACCCTCCTGCCCCCTCCCAAGACCTGGGAAATTAAAATTGTTGGTGCTACATGTGGTCTGTCCCTGGGCGTCTGTGCGCGTTATGTAGCCAAATAGGGGAGTGCCTAACCAAATTTGCACTTCCAAATTTGTTTTGTGGTCTGGGGAGGGCTATTTTGGTGTGTTCCCGAGATCGTGCAAGTTTAGTGTATGTATTTGTGTGTGAACCTCCCCCTTCCCCCAAAAAACAACCCTATGAGAAAAGTTCTCTTAAACTAACCACCCCACACTCTCCTGCCCCCCCTCCCCCAGCCCTGCGAAAAACAGTAGCCCACCCCCCTGCACCCCCCAGAGTTGCTGAATGAATGAAACATGCCCCCCAGTGTGACCCCTCCCCAAGATGTTCACAATAAATTCATTACCACCCCTCACCCTCCAGACCCCCCGAGACCTGATAAAAATGTCAGTCAGTGGAGCGGGCGTTCAGGAGCAGTCCGGGAGTGATGTATTGGCGTTGGTCCATCGGCTGCGAGCACTGAAACGGGTTCCGACGGCCCTTTGCCCTTACTATGTCAATGGGGTGGAGCAATGGCAGCGGTAGGTCCTTGACATAGTAAGGGCAAAGGTCCGCCTGCTGCCAGTCCTGAAAATGGCGCCGAGGGGCCCTTGCCCTTACTATGTCACATGGGCTACTGCCGCCATTGGTGTCCCCGAGTAGCATAGTAAGGGAAAGGGCCGTCGGCGCCACGTTGATTGCTGGCAGCCGACGGCCGTAGTGCAGGAGATGTGTCCCGGACCGGTCCTGGCCCCCCGCTGGAGCCTCCCGGACTTCTGTCAGGTTTTGTGTGTGTTGTGAGGGCTTGGGAAGTAAATAAATTTGGCATGTGTGTGTGGGGGTGTGAGGAGGGTGGTTTTGTGTGTGTTGGGAGGCTGTGGGAAGTAAATCAATTTGGCATGTGTGTGGGAGGCGTGAGGAGGGTGGTGGGTGTATTTTATCTGTAAAGGAAATAGTTATCTTCCGGCGAAAAAGTGCGCGAATGTGTTAAAATGGAAGTGAAACGTGGACCTGGACTGGCGAAATGATTAGTGCAGCATGTGTTAGTCTAAGGTGTAACAGATGGCGCTTATGTCTAGCAGATGTCACTGTTTTCTCGAAAAAATTTTAAACCTATTTTACCTGTCACAGGTGTGACATATCTGTAATGTAAGTACAGAAGAACCTTCCTGTATGCGAAATGAAGGTTGTGTCCAAATTTGAAAGCAATCGGTTCAGTGGTTTCTGAGATTAGCGATTTTGTCCAAACTATTTAACATTTTTATTTATATAGATTTTATTACTGTTATTATACATTGCCTTTTGTTTTATTTAGCACTAATTGTTTTTTTACCTAATATCATGTAAACCGTTATGATGGTCTATGAATGACGGTATATAAAATCTATAAAATAAAAAATAAAATAAATAAATCTAGGAACATGAAGATATCAGCATTCAAATCTATTTAGATGGATAACTCACAACTTTTAAAATATTCTTCCCTCCTAAAATATTCAAACATGCAATGGTCAGCAGATCATTTCCTCCCCAATCAATTTCTGTTAACGTATTAATCCTGCTTCCTCTCCCTGGTCCCTCCCAACTACTCTTAGGCCGGGATTTTCCATTCTTGCAGAGAATGGTGAATACTAGTGGTAATGGGGGGGGGGGGGGGCGGGCCTGCGAAAGCCGGCAGCAATCGCACCCTGCGGTGTTATCGCTGCTGGCTTTCCCACCCAATAGCGCCACTGTGAAAGGTGATGCTATTGGGAGCGCAACTGGCGGCGATAACAGGTCTTACCTTATCACCACCAGCGAAGTTACCGCCGTGTCCTCCCCTCCCCACCCTGACTCCACCCCGACTCTGCCCCCAGCAACCTATCACGTGCGATAGGCTTACAAAATAATCCCCTTAGTCATAATAAGCCATCCCACACACCCCCATGCCCCCAGGCCTCCTGTAATTAAAAATCCAATCCCTGCTAGGAGCAAGGTCTCAATTCACCTGTTCCCGGCAATCCAGCACTGTGTCTATCTGAAGGAAAGCAAGAAGTATAAACTACTTGCCTCAAGTTTGTCAAAGGAAATAATCCATTCTTTTACCTCAACAGATCATTATAAGAATATTAACATATCACTGGCTCAATAATTGTTTCATGCTCAGAAAGGGGCAGATTTTAAAAGGGTTACGCACGTAATATACGCTTGTAACACTTTTAAATCCCTCCTGCACACGCCGAGCCTATTTTGCAAAGGTTGGGGGGGGGGTTAGGTAGGGCTGGGGGGGGGGGGCGGGTTAGATAGGGGAAGGAAGGGGAAGGTGGGGGGGGGGGGGGGGCAGAAGGAAAGTTCCCTCCGATGCCACTCCGATTTTGGATCGACCTCGGAGGGAACGGGAAAAGCCATCGGGGCTCCCCTAGGGCTCGGTGTGCGCAAGGTGCACAAGTGTGCACCCCCTTGCATGCACCGACCCTGGATTTTATAACATGCGCCGGGTTGCGAGCACAAATCTATGCCCGCGTGTAGATTCGAAAATCTGGCCCAAAATGCCTCTGAAATGTACTTTCACTTCAGGGCAGTCTTATACATTCCAACTGCATATAGGGACTTATAACTTCAGCATTGTCTGGGAAATCAGTAGAACATTTGCCACAATATACAACTTGGACACTTTTGTATCGGACTGTCTTAATACATTTGTGGTAGCCTTCAGGGCCTTTGCTTCCATATGGGGCATACATTGTAATTTATTGGTTTTACCACTTTTATCTTCCATTTGCAAAAAAGAAGAAAAACAGATTTTCCCCCAGTTGAGCACTTGTATTTAGGTTTGTGACCAGATGCATTTGTATGTCTGCTGGTTTGAACCTGGTTTGACTCTGCTTTGTTTCTTTTTTTTTAAATCACAGATCAGTTATGGATCTATGGACCAGCTCTTCAATGACCGGGTTGAGTTCTCAACCTTTTATCGCACTGTTCCTAATGATTATTCTCAGTTCCAGGGTCTGATTCAGCTCCTGAACCTCTTCGGATGGAACTGGGTGGGGATTCTCACATCAGATGATCCGAGTGATCAGAGGGGCAGTGAGGAACTGAAGAGGGAGATTATCAGGACTGGCAGCTGTGTGGCTTTTCTGGAAATTATACCTTCATTCTTAAATTTTACAGCTAAGCAGCTCGCAAGACTTAACCGGATTGCAGAAACGATCTATAAGTCACTAGCCAATGTGGTTATCATGTACAGTACTCAGAATGCTATGGCATCATATTTCTGCCTCATATGGTATCAAATGTTTGCCAAAAAAGTGTGGCTCATCTCTGCTGCCATCTCTTCCCCAGGCACCCTTTTAGCTTGTAGCACATTGAATGGCTCTATAGCATTTGCCATTCATAAAGGGAAAATTCCAGGTTTCAAGGATTTCCTCTATAATCTCCATCCATCCACATTTCCAGATCCCTCCTTTCTGCAGCGTCTGTGGAGGGATGCATTCCACTGTGAGCTCCTGTACGGGACTGAAAATTCATATTTACCCAACTGCACAGGACGGGAGTCACTGTCAAAACTTTCACTTTGGCAGTTTGATTTGCATAATTTTCAGTTCACTTACAGTCTTTACACCTCAGTCTATGCACTGGCTCATGCTTTGCACAACATGTACACAGCCAAGTCTCAACTTAGAGGGGAACTAAAATTGGAATTTCAACCATGGCAGGTAAATTCTCCTGATTGGTTCTTTTCTTATAACTATAATGCATTTTTATTTATTGTAATATTTATTTTGTGTAACATAGTTAGATGAGGGAAGTACAATTTGGTAAACATTAGAGAGTAAAATAGATCCTTATGCAGAACCAGGACTATATGGATTGTCTGACACAACTGATCCTTCCTTTCCACCAGGAGTGCCCTAGCAGTTGTCAATAATGGGACATTGTACTCTATACCCTCCTCCCCTTCAAGCCCCACTTTCTGTACTCACCATTCAGGAGTGGGTGAGTTTGCTACATTATTTTGTTTCTGATGTCCATCCCTCTCACCTTGACTTGGCTGCATGTTTGTCAGAACTGCAAGACCATGCAACAATTTCTGGATCTGATACCCAGCATGCTATGTGGTACTCAATGCTGTGTGAGCCCATGATCCAATTGACCAATCACTGGAATGCTGAAGGAGGAGCAGGTGTGGGTTTTAAAGATAGATGGAAGCTCATCTCTCCTTCCCTTCATTCCCTGTCTCTTGAGCAAACAGATCACTTCTCCCTCTACTCTTCTGCTCTCTTTGGTTGCCTTTCCCTTGAAATGATTGGATAATGATTTAAGGAAATAAACACATCTATGTATCTGTTTCTATGGAGATAAGCTAAAATATTATACAATATATATATTTTAAAAAGCATTGCCTGTTTCTAAAAAGACAGGTTCACAATTTAAGAATAATAGGAATAGTAGGAGAAGGGGGGATTTGGTGAGAAGGTGCATTTACAGGATGTCTCCTGTAAATGCTGCTTTCTTGTTGCTGTTCCACACCTTCATCTGCCAAATCACTTGTCTCAGCTGCCAGCTGGTTCAGGGTCAAACAGACCAGTTCCAGTCTACATGAGCATCTCTGTGAGACCCCCCCACCCACTGCACTATCATGTATTTATGTATTTATTTATTTAAAATCTTTTCTATACCGTCGTTTAGTAACAGTATCCACCTTATCCCGCCCAAACCCCTCCATAGCTACAATGTTATTTGTTCTAAAGACCCAACACAAGAGACACCCTATACAAGTTACCATGTTACAATGTTTATTTTAAACAAGTTACAATGTTTATTTTATACAAGTTACATTCATTATTTTATACAAGTTACCATGTTTCCACATTACCCTGTTACAATGTAAAAATGTTTTCCATGTTTCCTTGTTATAATGTAAAATAAGCAGTTCTGGTCTTATTTGTTTAGTTATATGTAAACCGATGTGATATCTCGATCGAATGTCGGTATATAAAAGCAATTAAAGAAAGAAAGAAAGAAAGAAAGAAAGCACCATCACAATGGTTTTCAGAGGGGCACGTAAATTTATACTTGGTTAAAATCTTTCTAACAAAGTGCCAATACATTTTTAAGTAACGTGTTTTCATAATATATGGTATATGATGAGTGATCTGGATCTTGTCCTTTTATATCACCCTTTGTTTTGCTGTTTCATCAACAGGCAGCAGTTATTAGCATGCCAGATATTTTAGAGACCACCAAGACTTTGACCAGGTAGATATCAAGGACTCCATGAAAGTTTTGGATGGGGTCAGGAGTGCTTTGTTTAAATATCTTATGGCCTAGTGGCTGCTAAAGACCAACAGAGAGATCTCAAGTATTAGGGATGTATAGAAGAAAAAAATTAATATTTAGTCATTTAGTCATTTCGTTAGGACCCAAATTCATTTCATTAATTTCAATATGACATTTTTTTTTATTCATTTCATTAGTTTATTCATTTGCCATTAAATGCTATAGGGGAAGCATTGCAGTCTATTCTGGGCTCCAGAATAGTGATTTTCTTACCAATTCTAATGAATCTTGTGACAAGAAATCATCAGAAGGAGAAAAGAACTGCAAGGTACTTAGACTGTGGTAAAGTGATATCAAAAGTGGCATAAATACTAGCCCAAGGCTCTGTAAAGGGGTTCCAGCCTTCCATCATTGCCAGGAGTTCTCCAACGCACCATGAGAGGAGCAAAGAAGCAGCAAGAGGAGGAAGAACACCCCAAGGTGCAAAAAGAGGATGCCAGCAATAATGACATGAACCCTTGATGGCACCATGAGAGGCAAAGTGGCACCAAAAGTGAAATGAGCACCCTAAGGCACCATGAAGAGGGAACGAAGCAGAAAATGTGGCAGGAAAAATCCCAAGGTACAGATGAAGGGACCAAGGATCAAAAAGAGTGGTATCAAGATTTCAAAGCCATAGGAGAGGTGCACAGCAGCACCCCAGACTGGCAGGAAGACCTCAAGGTGTAAGAGCTGGAGTATGCCAGGAAGGTGAGGTGGCAGAAAGAAGTTAAAAATCCCAAGGTTTAAAATATCTACATGGCAGCAAGTCCAAGTGGCAGAAGGATCCAAAGGGGTAGAATGAGGGGCATAGCATTAAGGCAGAGGGGCATGGGAGATGCCAGGCATTTTGTTCATGCATACAGACAACTGGAGAGGGGAATGCTTCTCCCTATCTAAATATGGCTGAACTTGGCTGATCCACCAGTCCAGAAATATATTTTTGTGTCATGGAGTAAGCCACACATATCAGAGACAACCACATGTACAGTAAAGTGGAACTGCGAATGGGCCATGAAATCAGTTATGGTTCATGGAGTAGTGCAGAAAATGTGCAGAACAATAGATAACTATGGAAAGAGCAAGAGATGGCAAGAAGATGAGTAGCATAGATGAAAATAAGAATGGTATTAAAAGCTTGTGGAGTGTTTCAGTAAGTTTTCAAAGCAATGTATGTTAGTTTCTTATGGCTTTTGGAAAATACCATCCTTCTTAGCAGAAAATGTAGCATTCTTAGGAATTGCAAAGTTTATTTAAAATTATTAAGGATCCTGAGTTTTTTAAAGAATTTTTTGATATGGCTGGAGCATGGCATGCTGAAACTGGAAGTGTCAGACCCCAGTGTTTGTGGTTGGAGAAAGACAGACTTATGCAGGATATGTCATTTCTAGCGGATATGGTTGGAGTATGCTGCAGTTGGAAGTGTCAGTCCACAGTGATTATGGTAGGAGCATGGCATGCTGCAGCTGGAAATATCTGGTCAAAGTGGTTATGGTTGGAATAAGACAGACTTGAAGCCTGTGCAGGATACGTCAAACCTCAGTGGATATGGAGGAAAATGGAATTCTGCAATTGCAAGTGTCATGTCACAGTAGTTATGGCTGCAGCAGCTGAAAATGTCAGACTACAGTGATTATGGGTGGAGCATTGCATGCTGCAGCTGGAAGTATCAGAGCACAGTGGGTATGTTTGGATTAAGACAGGCTTATATAGGATGTGTTAGGCTGTAGTGGTGGTGTTTGGAACAAAGGAGGCATAGGAACTCAGTGGAGTCATTCCCAAGGCAGAGAAAGTCAGTGGAGTTATTGGTGATATTTGCCAAACACCACCACTGGGGCATGACTGCACTGACTTCCTCTGTCTGGTTTACCAAACAAACTGACATCACCGCTGAGGTATGACTCCACTGACTTTCCCTGCCTGCTTCACCTCAACTACTGTTTGGAACGAAGCAGGCAGGGGAAGTCAGTGCAGTCATGCCACAAATTTTTGGCACACACCACCACTAAGGCATGACTCCACTGACTTCCTTTTAATAACTTCTTGGGGGCAAAGCAATCAGAGGAGGTTAGTGGAGTCATGCCCCAGTGGTGGTGTTCAGAAAACACCACCACGCTACCACTGGGGCATGACTTTATTGCCTTCCTCTGCTTACTTTGCCTCAACAACTGTTTGGAACATGGTAAGCAGAATCACAATATATCAGTCCCCTGTGGTTGTGTTAGATGCATGGCAGTGGGTGAGTGCTGCTGGTTGTGCTCTCAGACTCCTGTGAGTTGATGTTGGGGTATAGCAGTGTTGTTGTTTGGAATGTGTCAAAAATGAGCAAGAGGAATAAAGCCCTAATGTTATCGTTTGAGAATTATCAGGAAGTAGCAGGAGGAGTGAATTCCCAGTGTTGTTTTTTGGGACATGTCAGGAGAAGTAGGATGATTCAGGCTCCAGTGTTATTCTTGGAGACATATCAAGAGAAAGTAGGAGGAGTGAAACCCCAGTGTTGTTTTGGGGACATTTCAGTAGGAGTGAATATCTAGTGTTGTTGTTGGGGACATATCAGCAGGAAGCAGGAGGAGTGAGGTGCCAGTGTTGTTTCTGGGGACATGTCAGGAGGAAGCAGGTGGAGTGAAGCAAAAGTGTTGCTGTTGGTAATTCATCAGGAAGGAGCAGGAGGAATGAAGCCCCAGGATTGTTGTTGAGGAAGTGTCATCAGGAAGTAGACTGACTCAGTCCCCAGTGTTCTTTTTGGAGATGTGTCAGGAGAAAGCAGAATGAATTAAATCCCAGTGTTGTCATTGAATTAGTGTCAGGAAAGAGATGGAGGAGTGAAGCACCAGTCATCTTGTTGTTAACATATCAGGAGAATGTAGGCTGAGTCAGGCCACAGCATTGTTGCTATGGACGTCAGGAAATAGCAACAGGAGAAAAGCCCCAGTGTTATTGTTGGGAACATGTCAGGAGGAAGCAGGAGAAGTGAAGTCGCAGTGTTTTTGTTGGGAATGTGTTAGGAATGAGCAGGAGTGAAATCCCATTGTTGTTGTTTGAAAAATATAAGGATGAATCAAGAGAAATGAAAACCCGGTGTTGTTGGTGGGGATATGTCAGGATCTGGTGCAATGAAGCCTCAGTGATGTGGTTGAGGATGTAGGCTGAGTCAGGCCCCAGTAGTTTTTTTATGAACATGTCAGAAAGGAGCATGAAATGTGAAGCCCCAGTTTTGTTGTTGGGGATGTATCTTGAGGAAGCAGGAGGAGTGAAGCCCCAGTGTTATTGTTGGGGAATTATCAAGAACTATCAGGGGTGTTGAAGCCCCAGTGTTTTTGAGGCTATGTCAGGAAGGAGCAGGAGGAGTGAATCCCCAGTTTTATTGTTGGGACTTATCTGGAAAGAGTAGGAGGAATGAAATCCCAGTGTTGTTATTAGGGATGAAGCAGGAGGAAGCAAGGGAAATAAAGCCCCAGTGTTGTTGCTGGGGATGTCAGGAGGAAGTAGACATCAAAACCCTGTTTTGGAGATGTTTCAGGAAGAAGACCCAGTGTTTTTGTTGGGTATGAAGCCCCAGTGTTTTTGTTGGGGATGAATCAGCAGAATACAGGAGTATTGAAGCCCCAGTGTTGTTGTTGTGGATATGCCAGGAGGAAGCAGCAGTAGTGAAGCCCTAGTGGTATTGTTAAGGATGTGTCCGGAGACAGCCGAAGCAGTGCAGCCCCAGTGATGTTGCTGGGTACATGTGGGGAGAAAGTAGGCTGAGTCAGGCCCCAGTGTTGTTGTTGGGGATGTATAAGGAAGGAGAAGAAGGAAAGAATGCCCAAGGTTGTTGTTGTTGAGGATATGTCAGGAGGAAGTAGGCTGAGTCAGGTCCCCGTGTTGTTGGGGATGGAGCAATGGACACCCAGAGTTGTTTTGGGGATATATCAGGAGGAAGTAGACCAAGTCAGGCCCCAATGTTTTTATAGAAGGCATGTCAGGAGAAAGTAGGAGGAGTGAATCCCCAGTGTTTTTGCTGGGGGATGTGTAAGGAAGGAGCTTGAGATTGAAGCCCCAGTGTTATTTCTGTTGCCATGTCAGGAGGAAGTAAGCTGACTCGGCCACAATATTGTTGTTGAGGACTTATCAGAAAGTTACAGGAGGAGTGATGCCACAATGTTGTTGTTGGGGACGTGTCAGGAAAGAATAGTATGCTTGAAGCCCCTGTATTGTTGGGGATGTGTGTAATGGATGGAAAGATTGGGATTTTTGCTTTGTAGTCTGGATCTCACAAACACTGAGAAAATAATCACACCTGACTACAACTTATGTGAAAGTATGAAAAACTATATTTTTTAATATAACACTTACACAACAGATGCATATGATTTAAGAACATCTGGGAAAATAACAAACAAAAACAGTTTATATATATATATATATATATATATATATATATATATATGAGCATAATTACCAAGGCAAATATACTCCCCCAGCCAAAAGGAGTTAATAACATATAAAAGCTTAGTGAAAAGCTGCCACTTTCCTGAAAGAAGCATCTTCCCCAACTTCTCAGGCAATGGCAGCTAAGCAGGATCTCTTTTGGGAAGACTGGACTATGCAGGGGACCCTTTTAATTGCTGAGATTGGTCTTGCTATTCTCTCTCTATAGCTCTTCAGCAGAAGTCCTCCCATACATGTGTGTGCCAGAGTTATATGTCTTTTTATTTGCACATGCACTGTGGGGAATCTCTTTGTCTACTAACTCTCCTGAAATATTGCCAAACTTAAGTGATAAGATAAACTTCTACATGTCTTAACACTATACTAAAATAGTGGATTCCTTGTGGTTTATTCACTACCTCTAAAAGGCATTTTGTACAGAAATTCTCTCCCAAATGTAAGATAACCTGCTCTGCACTTTCTCTAAACCTGAACACATTTTGTTATAAACATCAACAGGTACTAGTTATCTCAGATAATAAGAAAACATTATTGTCAAAAACAATATTAAAATGTGTGTGCCCAAAAAGCTAAAAGTATACTGGAACCATAAGGTACATGTGAAGTCTATCCTATGTCCGTAATCCATTACTTAATAAAATGTTTTACCATAAACTAAATCTGGGCAGTTTCCAAGTGTTTTTGGTTTCAGCTCTTTCTCTATTAGAAGTATTGCTGCTATTCAAAGTTGAGATTTAACTCCCTATCTGCTAGCTGGCTTTAAGTGTATTTCTTATTTTTTAATCAGGTCTTCTCCATTTTGTATTTCTCTGACTGTATGTGACCTAGAAACTCCAAGCTTAATAGACTAGAAGAAGAGAGGGGAAAGGAGGAAACTTCTATGTTCAAAACAAGAGTGGCTTGATAGATTTTCCATTTGCATCAACTAATGAAGTGGATTGAGCCAGTGCCAAAATGAGAGCCCATTAGAACTCTTCCAGACAGATAAGATTGACTTTGTGCCCAGAAGAAAAGCTTTCCTCACAAATACCTTTTCCCCTCTTGTTTCTGAATTGCAGTTGTGAGGAAGAGTCATCAAATAAAACTATTTTGACAATGCAGGGAACACTTTGGCCTAGAATTTAATAAATATAATGAGCCACCTTACATCAAAAATATTTTACCTGAGGACAAGTCCAAAATACATGTATTAAATAACCTGGGACTGCCCTGCTGAGTCCTTCCTTATCCTCAACACTGTCAGTTGGGCCACACTTTTGCAAACACACTGCTACTGCCTCCCATGCCCAAGTTGCCTTTACGAAGGCCTCAGTACATCCAAGACTGAGTACTGCTGTGTCCCCAACAACTTAAGTTGGGCCACATTTCTGAAAGAATACTGCTGCTGTCTCTAGGGCCCGAGATGCCATTTCAAGGGCCAGACCACACCCAATGCTGTGCCCTACTGTATCCCTAACTCCATCATTTGGGCCACACATATCTCACTTTATCCTGCCATGTCTTCAAAAACAGCACTGGGGCCAACTTGCACTGATTCCTTCTCCTTGTCTTGTCCTATAGACCACCACTGGGGCCAACAACATGCACTAACACCATCTGTCTGCCTTTCCCTCTTTACCACCACTGGGGCCAACATGCACTGACATCATCTTCCTGCCTTGCCCTGTATCTCACCACTGGGGCCAACAAGCATGCACACCATCTGCCTACTGGCCTGTGTACCACCAGTGGGGCTAACATACACTCCATCTTCCTGCCTTGCCCTGTATCTCACCACTTGAGTCAACATGCATTCATGCCATCTTCCTGCTGTGCCTTTTTTTACCACCACTGGGGTTTCAGTCCTTCTGCTCCTTCCTGTTACACCCCAAGAAACAACACTGGGGCTTCACTCCTGCTTCCTCCTGGCATGTCCCCAACAATATTGGGGCTTCATACCTCCTGCTTCCTCTTGACGCATTGTATTAGGTAGTAAGGGACTGTCTTGTGGAAGTCATCTCGATGGATCTCACAAAAGGTTAGTTTAGTTCTTTATGAGAAAGAAAATACAAAAATGATTTATTTGTAATGAGTTATATTTATTAGAATGCAGCTTTGAGCTTTGTGCTTAAGTTATCAGTGAATAAGTCTCACAGCCAACCCTCTTCCCCCCTAGTATGATTAGAATTTAGTTAAGATGGTGAAATATATAGTAAAATGGAAAAATAGGATATTAGAGAGAGAAAAGGACATAGTATGCACAAGGGCAGCACTTAACTTGCTTTAAAAGTAATATTTCTATCAGAAAAGATAACAGACACACAATACTGCTTAAAGCATTAAGACAGGATTCTGGGCTGTTAGCCCTCCTTTCCCAGCAGGCCCCAAGACTTGCCAAAAGTCCCTGGTGGTCCAGCGAGGTCCTAGATCGATCTCCTGCACTCGCGCTGTCGGCTGCTAGTATTCAAAATGGCGCTGATAGTCTTTGCGCTTACTATGTCACAAGGGCTACCGGTGCCATTGGCCAGCCCCTGCGACATCATAAGGGCAAAGGGCCATCAGCACCATTTTGATTTGTGGCAGGCCCGACAGCCCGACGGCCCGGAGGGAGAGATCGCTCGCAGGACCCCGCTGGACCACCAGGGCTTTTAGTAAGTCTTGAGGAGCAATCAGGATGGTGAGGAATAGTAATACAGTGAATTTGATGGGTTGGGGTGGGGTTTTTTTTATATATATAAATGTGCCCCCCCCCCCCCCCCCCCGCACTAACCTGAAAAACAAATTTTCCCCGAACTTCGGGGAAAATCCATTTCATGGTTCAGATCCCCCGAACCACAACGAATTAGGCAATTTCATTGAAAAGGAAAAGGGGAAAAGTAATTGTATATATAGTTTATGTGATTGTTGCTTGTATTGGTACAATTGACACACCATACATGGATATGTCATGGATGTATTTAATCATTGTTTAAAAATGTCAAACATAAAACCTGGGTTTCTTTGGCGGGAACTGCCCTCTTGAATATAGCTCTAAGGAGACAGAGGGACATCCAGGATGTAGGATGATACAAGCTGTGGGCTAATGGGCCCAGAGACCCTCCATGGGGAGTGAGTGTCCCTCCCCCACTCCTGAGGAACTGAAAGGGAGATGATGAAGAGGTATTCCAATAGGAAGAATGACTCAAGGAAAAACAAAGTGTGGATGAGATCAGGGAAATCTGCACACTGCTGGAAAGCGGGACGGACCACTGAAGAGAGGAGCCTGGGGATCCAGGGATCTGTGAGTAGAATATGGGGATGGGGCTGGTGGGGCGTATTCAGTGATCCCTAGAACATTTTGAAACATATGAGCCCCCTTTCCCACAAAGGAATCTGTGTGTAGGAGGAAGAGAAAAATTGGGGGCTGTGATTTATATGTACCACAGGAGATTTGGAATAAAGACAGGAGTGGAACAAGAGAAGGGAGACCTTCATTAGTGAGAGTATCATAAGCCTTGTGATACAGACTATCCTGTGAACTCTGATTTATTCAGTATTAGTCTTCTACCCTCTATATTATGTACATAGTTGTTGGCTGGTAACCTCAGAAAGAAAGGTTTTGATTATATCTAAAGAGATGTGCGGTCCTTGATTGTGAACTTGGCATTTGTGTCCAGGGCAGTTAATTTCCATGGACTATGAAATCCTGACTCTAATTATGGAGGGTATACAGCATGATCACCATTACTTTCAGCTGGGAGGGGCCCTGCAGACCCATTTCTTTTATTTCCTCTTCTTTGTGATGTTTTATTTTCCCAAGCTTTTATGAAGGTGCAGACTATACTGTGGTGCTAATCTCTACACTGTGTTCATCCTTCTGAAATTTATGTTCTTACTGTTCTCACTCAATAAAGTATCCCATCTATTCATATTTTTAGGCTCAAAAATATTTGTGCAACCCCACTCCAGGGAGTTTACTAAATTCTGGTGGGGCCATAAAAATTATCGATTGTCTCTTTGGGGCTGGAACCTCAGACTAGCTCGATCACCGTCTCTTACCCCGGGACTGGGTCCTTTTGGTGGGGGAATGAATTTAACTTTCAGGGCCTGGAGTGACAGGAGTGACTTCCTGGTGAGTTTTACCTATTCCTGGGAAAAGGGTAACTTCCCACTGGGTGCTGTGGTGCCCAAGAACCACACTGGAGACTATGAGGAAGTGACCATAAAATAAAGTCTTTACTGATGAATATTTCAAATGGAAAATGGCACAACAGACTTGGTCCTCAGTACCACAGTGACTTTTGTAGAGTCATTTTTCCTCTATCTGTGCATGGGTCTCCTTGCTAGGGACCAGAGTTACTTCCACCCTCCGGTAAGTAGGAAAAAGTGAAAACCCCAGGTGGTTGGAAGATCCTTTGGTGGTGCAGGAATACTTCTCCAACCCCCACCAAATTGCTGGGCAATATTGTCTAAGCACAGAGTCCAAATCCTCTCTCTCCCTAGGGGCAAAGACCACGTTTGGGTATCTTTAAGGATTTTAATGTTGTTCTTACTCACAGGAGGTAGTTCAATCTTTTTCTCTCAGTCTCTCTCAAATTCTTGTTGAGAGGGATCCTGCCAGGAGCATGCAGCTCTCAGATACCTGAGTAGGGAAGGAAGAGGGGCAGCCAAACCTTCCACCATCATCTTCTAAACAAAATCTTCTTCCCCAAAACTAAGATGAACACTGGAAGATCCTGGCATCGGATCACCACCTTCCTCCGTTCTTGCTGAAGTGAAGAGGGACAGGTTTTCCCTAACTTGAGCAGCCCCAGAAACAGAGTTCCCCATTCTCTAAGTCCAGGTGGTGCACAAGGTTTCACCAGGCTTCCTACAAATCAAAGTCTCTTTAAGCCTAAAATTAACCTAGGAAAAAGTCCCTACACTCCAGGAAGTAGATAAGCAGGGCAGATCCCCAACCAGTCTCACTGACTTCCAGCAGGGTTTGCTGGAGTCCTGCAGAGCAGGCCCAAAATTAAAACTCAGGCAGAACTCCTCCAAACACCTCCTCTAACCTGAAAAACAATTCACACTGCCCCCAGAGCTCTCAGGAAAGAGCAGCTTTAAAAATCTTGCAAAGGGGATAGCCATTCCAGCACCCTCAAAGGGAGGGGGCTGAATTTGAATGGATCCTCCCCTAACTCACTAACCTGAGGGCTTACTAAAACATGACTGTAGGGTCTATTACATATGTGCATGTATTGGATATATGATAAAAGACATACAAAGGGTTGAATTAGCAAAAACTTGAATCAAGTGGGCTGTATCACCAATTGTCACAGGTCTAGTCTAAGACGGAATTTTCTAATCATTTTTTCTCTTTGTAGCTCAAACAATACATCAAGGAGGTTCGCTTTAAAACCACTGATGGATATGAGATCTTCTTTGATGATAAAGGGAATGGTCCAGCTAATTATGACATCATAAACTGGGTCCTGTACCCTAATCGTTCCTTAAACACCATCACTGTTGGAAAATTCAATTTCTCGGCTTCAAGTGGGCAGCAGCTCTTTGTGAACCAAAGTGCCATCTTGTGGCATCCTTCCTTTAACCAGGTATGCCATGTTATATTCGTTTTTATTTATTTGTTTATACAATTTCTATCCCACTGATCTACAAATCTCAGTGGGTAACACAAAATATACACATAAAATACAATCAAACAGCAATAAGCAACTAAACATAACAGCACACAATACAGTAAAGCAAAGCCAAAATGAAACATAAAATGACTGCTTAACCAAGCTTAAAGCATTCTAGACTACAGTCAATGTTTTCTTTCCGCAAAAGCCATGGCAAAAAGATGAGATTTAAGTTGTTTCCTAAATCAAAGCAGGTAGTTTTCATCTCTAAGCTGTTCAGGAAGTTCATCCCATAGAATCAGACCAGCTACACTACACAGTTGCAGACCAGCTACACTACACAGTTGCAGAGCTTTCTCTCTCGCCGGCCCCACCTTATGGAACTCCCTACCCCATGATATACGCCTAGAGACACATACACCCAAATTCAAAAAAAAACTGAAAACCTGGCTTTTCCAGCAAGCCTACTCCATATCCCCCCCTACCACTTAGAATTTCCCCCATTAGTGAATTCCTCTATAATATATACTCTTCGAGCTATGACTATGAATGCCTCCGATTTAAGGCTAAGAATTTGCCTGCTGTTTTTTGTACTTTGAACTCTCCTATCTGTGTATATAGTTGGTTTACTCATATTGAGTTATATTTATAGCTAGTTTTCACCCCCCTGTTTAATGTACTCTATTGGTTATATGTAAGGGCCCCGCCCAAAAGTTAATCTTGTTCCGCTGTTATATGTAAGGGCTCTGCCCAAATGTTTTTGTTTTTTGTAAACCGATGCGATGTGTCAACGGATGTCGGTATAAAAGAGACCTTAAATAAATAAATAAATAAATAAGCACTTCAAAGAGGTGCTGAGATGAGGAGCAGAGGATGCACATGGAAGCATATCGGCAGATGGCAAGTTGGAGACAAGGAGGAGTAAAGTTGTGCAAGGCCTTATGGACAGTAAAGAGGACCTTAAATCTGATCCTCCATGCCATAGGAAACCAGTGTAAGGACATCATCAATTGTGAGATTATGTCCACGAAAGGAAATACCAGAGATCAGTCATGCAGCAGAATTCTGAATTTGTTGCAGAACTTTCTGATGGGAATGTGGGAGGCCTAGAAATAGGGCATTTCAGTAATCTGGTGCAGAAAGAACCACAGATTGGGTGATTTCCCGGAGACTATGTATTGCATTCCATAAAAGTAACCAGGAAGTGGAAGAAAATAGCATCATTAGCTAATGCTATCAGCTTTGCTGTTAAGACAAGCTATCATTTATTTAGATTATACTTTTCCAACCAGAATCCAAAGCATGTTACAGGGCCTGTAGCAAATACTTCCCATACAATATGCAGAACAGAATAATTTAGTACAGTAGAGGTACAAATCAGAGTACAGGTGATATTACAGAAGCACATCAGGAACATCAGATCCAGTATGTGAGAAAGCGAGTTTAATACAATGAGGGTAGGGCTTAGATATATATATGGAGATTAAATATGGTTTATATTACTGGTTTTAGCCAAATACTGCTTTTAGCCAAATACTGCTTGAAATAGCCATGTTTTCACCAGTTTTCTGGAGGATAGATCTGATGGAAGGTGGTAGAGTATTTCACACATTTAGGGTCCTCTTTCAGATGCTAGACTTGAAGCCTCACAATCAATGTTGGATGCACCAGGATTGGTACCAATTACTGTGTTCACAGCTGCCAGGGGTCTTTTGGGGTGATTGGTGAGGAGGGAGGGTTTGAGATGACATTTTGGGTAATAGGAGGAAGGATGTGGATTAGAAAGGGCCTAGAGGGCAGGGTTTATTTCAAAATTCAAGGAGGGTTACAGGTGGGGATTTTTCTTGAACCAATTGGCCTGCAATAGTTTATTAATATTTTTTATTGGGGGGGGGGGGGGGAGAAATTTAGGAACTTTGACTGACAGTTTGAGTGATTTAGCTGGGGAGGTAGTTGGAGTTTGGGCCTGCAGGCCCGTAGGAATTTTTTTCAGTTTACTATTTTTACACCTCTTAAGTGGCTATATATTGAATATAGCCAATTAAAGTTAAAGTTCTCCATTACACATATCTAGATAACTGTAGCCCTAATGGATTATGTATTTAGACCTTGCCAGTTAGATCCGAAAGTTATCCAGGTATTGTTACCCAGATTTATTTATTCATTTATTTATTTATTTGGCTTTTTATATTCCGCTTTTTGGCACTTCAAAGTATACATCCACGTGGATTACATTCAGGTACTATAAATATGTCCCTATCCCCACAGGGCTTATAAATAATTTTAGGTGAACATACCACATTCATCTGGAGACTTGTCCTACTGAATATCCATGATAAGTTTTCCAGGTAACTTTAGCCACAGATCATGGTCTGATCACCTCTTTTCTGAATATTATCCTATATTTATAATAATACAAATGAAACAAATTAAAAAATGATGATAATAATAATAATCTGCACATAATAATAAACTAATACTTAATTCAAGGGTGATTTTAATATAAAATACACATTCTTTTAAGTTCTATCTTCCCATGATATTAAATTTTATCAAACAATCCAGAATTCCGAGAACAGGGGAGGAGCGAAGGTGGGGGGAGAATAATCTTCTAGGCCAGCGGTTCTCAACCTGTGGGTCGCGACCCCGGCGGGGGTCGAAAGACCAAAACACAGGGGTCGCCTGTGTTTTGGTCGTTCGACCAAAACTGATCTGCGGACCGACCCCAACGGCCCGGTCCGCAGACCAGTACCGGGCCGTTGGGGTTTTTTGCCGGTCCGCGGCGCCGCGGCTGCTGCGGGGAGGCGGGGCGAAGCTGGAGACCTGCCTCCTCCAACCCCAAAAGGGAGCGCGTCACGGTGCTCCTCCTACTTACTTCCTGCCCGCCCTGCCCCGGAAGACAAATGTTGCCAGAGCCGCATGGGCAGGAAGGAGGAGGCGCGTCAGCCGCGTGCAGAAGAGGAGCTGCGCGGCCCGAGAAGACCAGAGCCGCTGCAGAGCCTATCCTGTGGTAACCCGTAAAGAAGAGGCCCAGAGGTGAGAGAGAGGTGTGTGCGAGTATGAGATGTGTTGAGAGATTGTGTGTGAGAGTGAATTGAGAAACTGTGTGTGTTTGCAGAGACAGCATGTGAGAGCCTCTGTGTGTGTGAAAGAGACAGCATGTGACAGTGAGAGCCTGTGCTTGAGCAAGGCAGCATGTGGGGGTGTGAGAGAGCCTGTGTGTGAGACTCAGACAGCCTGTGCCAGTGAGAGACTGTGTGTATGAATGATTGCATGACAGAAAGAGCATGTGACAGTGAGATCCTGTGTGTGTATGTGTGTTTGAGAGAGAAATGCATGTGAGAATGAGAACCTGACTGTGTGTTTGAGGGAAGAAGACAGGTGGAGAGAAAAGAAACAGAAAAAAAGGCAATATAAAAGGAAATGGCAAAAAAATAAAGGGAAGCAGATGTAAAAAAAAAATAAATTACTTTTTACTGATTGGTACATGTAATCTTTGGGAATGTGCAAGAGTAGCACTTTCTCTATGGCGGATCTCACAATGTACGAGATCAACATGGAGGAAGTGGAAACCCAGGGGGCCTGCACAGAGGAGGCAGCAGAATGGGCTTCAGTGCCAATAGCAGCAATCAGTGTCTCCCCAATAGCCACGTGGCAGCAGTGGCAGTAATTAGATTAATTGTTTTGACTCAGCTGGAGGTGACAAAGTATGAAGTGGGATGTGAAATCAGCTTGATCTGGTGGGGAATTAGGATTGCTGTTACACATGAACTGTATTTGGCAAACATTAAATTAAAGGGAGCCAGGATAATCAATTGAAGCCTGCAGCTGAGGACTGATTCATTATGACTCATGTAGAAATTAAGTGCATTTTCCAGATTAGTCTGCATAACACAATTCTCAACATTCAGCATTATTTCTGCTGCATAGAGTTTTATCTGAGAGGCTCTGAGGTTGTGAGGGAGCCAGTAAGAGTGAGAGCATGAGTGTGTATGAGAAAATGCAGGGGAGTAAGAGTGTTGTGAGTGGGGGGGGGGGGGGAGGAGAGAGTGTCTTACACCCTGAGAGTGTATCAGTGTCTGTGAGAGCGAGAGGTTATGGTGGGTATAAGAGCATGAATGTGTATGTATGTGACAGTGTATGTGTGAGAGAGAGAAGATAACCTCCTAATCCTCGACAATATCAGGGTGACTGGAAATCAAGAGCTCCCATGTATGGACAGCAGGGGCTTTTTAAAATCCTAATTAGTTTTAATTATTGTGTGTTATTTGATATATGTGCTGTTTTGAAATATTTTATTGGTGTTTGGGAAATTATAAAAATGTATATGATTTTAATTAACAGAAATTCTATTTATCAGTAATTTTAAAATGTTGCTTTTACTCAAATCCTACTGGAAAATTGTTTGTAAACAGCAGTGATGTGCATTGTAGTTATAAACTACAGCAATAAGCACACTGGAAGCAGTTGTAATTTCCAACATAACTTTTGCAGATGAGTGATGCAAGTGATACAAGTTCTTTACAGCACTTGTTGTTTGACAGTTATCACAAATTCAAAGGTTTTGAGTAAATTTGTGACCTTTCTTTTCTTCGATAAATTTATATAGATGGTTCAAATACTTTCCCATTAAGAAATCCAGTTTTCTCTCTTCAATCAATTATGGGGCAGTTTGTGAGCTCTCTCCCATTTGACAGGGAATAGTCTCTTTTAGTCAATTTATGAATTTTATAAACAAAGTTCAATTATTCCTACCTCTCCTGTAGTTCTTCTTCCTTCTCCTTATTCATGGTACTTGATGAGCATCTCTGTTAATCCTTTTCTTCTTTTATCTCCTTGAGATGATAATGAACCCACTAATAGGTCCAAACAGACCCCTTCTATCATCTGCATTCCTTCATCCATGAATGATAAGAACCCTCTCCTCTTCAGAAATTCCTTACATTTTACCGGTGTTCTCAGACTAACACTGCTCCCTTATTGTGATAATTGTGAGCCCTTGTGTGTGTCATGGATGACTCAACCTAGTAGGTGAACCTACTAAGCCACACAGACAGCTGGTGAATATGTCTTGGTCTAGGACAAGCTGGAGTTTTCCTATATCAGCCCTCTTCCCTTTTGATTCCAGGAACCAGCAGGACTTAGGAGGATCCCGAGGGCAGTCAGAGAGAGAGGGTCCAGAGACGGTCAGGGCAGGCAGCACTCACATACAGGATCTGGGCCAAGGGTCAGGGCAGGCAGCAGGCAAGAGACTATTCCGAGTTCGTAGCAGAGGTCAGTTCCAGGCAGCAGGCAAGAGAGTTGGACTAATGGTGTGGTATCCGTGCAGGGAGAGGTAGCTGGTACTGCCTTAATAGTAAAAATGCTGTTAAACCAGATTCAATAGTGGAGGAGTTTTCTTTCAACATGGACTATCTGGGCTTCACTTGTCATTACATAGTTGTGCTGGTATCAGCTCTAACATTAGAGCTGTACTGTAGCTATCAGGTTGCCACTTCTACTTTCTATGGCATTGCTGTAATTGTGATTTTGAGAAAGATAAGATACTAATACTGTATGTCATGTTGCTATTTGTAAATATGTATGTACAGTTCTATAGTAAATAGCATTTCAGAAAACTGAAAGACGCCTTCTCAAGTAAGCCATGCCTCCGACATCCGGATCCGAACCGGCCCTTCATCGTAGAGGTCGATGCCTCGGACATAGGCATAGGGGCCATGTTAAGTCGGTCCAGTCACACCAAGACCTTGCATCCATGTTCTTTTTTTTCCCGACGCTTCTTGCCTGCGGAAAAGAACTACGGCATTGGGGATAAAGAGCTACTGGCGATAAAGATGGCATTTGAAGAGTGGCGCCCCTGGCTTGAAGGTGCACAACATCAGATTACTGTTTTCATGGATCATAAAAATCTGGAGTACCTCTGTCACGCTCAGTGCCTAAACCATAGGCAGGCGAGATGGTCCCTGTTCTTTAACAGGTTTGACTTTGTGCTGAAATACCGCCCTGGAGATAAGAACATCAGAGCAGATGACCTGTCTTGCTCATTTCTCTCTGAGGACGTACCTGATGAACCCCAGCATATCATCGACCCGAAAAGAATTATCTTGGCAGCTACACATCCGGTACCTGCAGGAGAGACCATTGTACCCAGTAACCTATGAAAAACGTTGTTAGCATGGTTCATGATTCCAAACTGGCTGGACACCCTGGTCAGCACAGAACTCTGGCCAAATTATAGAAGTACTACTGGTGGCCCACCATGAAGGAGACACGTTCTCCTATGTTGCTTCTTGTTCCAATTGGGCCAGAGAGAAGTCGCCGCCCAGACGTCCTTGGGGCCTGCTTCATTCCTTACAAGTACCAGATGAGCCCTGGACTCACATTGCTACAGACTTTGTGGTGGATTTACCACTCTCTGGAGGTAACAATACCATCTGGGTTTCAGTGGATCGTTTCTCGAGGATGGCTCACTTTGTGGCTCTCCCTTGCTTGCCTTCAGCCATGGAACTTGCAAAACTTTTCATCACCCATATCTTTGCCTACACGCCATGCCAAAGCACATCGTCTCTGACAGAGGAGCTCAATTTACAGCAAATCTCTGGAAAGCTTTGTGCAAGAAGTTTGATATCTCTCTTGACTTCACCTCTGCATGCCATCCGCAATCGAATGGCAAAATGAGAGAATGAACAGGGACACTCAAGCAGTTCATTCATGCCTATGTTGGAACACGTCAAAATGACTGGGCTGAACTGTTGACTTGGCTGAATTTGCCATCAACTCTCATCCAGCACATCAACTAGATCCACACCATTTGAAGTGGTCTACGGACTACCATCACCACCCTTACCACTTCCACTTTCAGTGTCGTCCCCAGCAGCTCAATCTACTGCCAAAGATATCCATCTACTATGGAATAAGACTAAAGAGTTACTCCAAAAAGCAGGACAAAGAGCAAAGAAAGGCTATGATGCACATCACAACAAGGCTCCAGAATTCCAGCCTGGTGACAAAGTCTGACTGTCAACAAAATATCTAAGACTCAAGCTACCATTAGCTCATTTTGCTCCTCGCTTTGCCGACCCTTTCCCATCCTCCGACGATTGGGTTCTCTTACGTACAGTCTGAAACTTCCCACCAAGCAATGAAGATTCATAATGCGTTCCATGTCTCACTATTGAAACCGCTAGTCCTTAGTGAGGTTTCCACCAAGACACCTGAACCTACACCTATTGATGCAGAAGAAGACATCAAATACAAGGTTGATGCTGTTGCGTCCATCGGTCTCAGACGGCTTTGACCTTTGTGCCTCACCTTTTCTCTGCTCTCCCCGCCGTGTCTGCATGCTGCTCTCTCCGGCGTCCCCGGAACGGCTATGGCAAAGCCTCATGCCATGTTTCTCTTAAGGGCCTCCTAAGGTGCACGCACGCATGCCACCCACCTCTTTATCCACGTCATGGCGGGAATCTCAGGGGCATCCCCCGTGAGTGACGTCACACCATCTGGGTATTTAGCCTGCCCTTGTTTGCTAGCTATTCGAGTTAGCAAAGATTGAGACTGGATCGTGTTTGTGATCGGTCTGAGCTACTCTGCCTCTTCCTGCTGCCGCTGGAAGCACTCTGCCCTTCGGGGTATTTCTCTGACCTGGATACCCGTTCCTCAGGGGCCCTTTGCTCGTTTTCAGGTGCCTATCTGGGATCAGGTACTCGCTCCTCGAGGGCCTGATCTCCCTGAACTGGTGCCTGTGCTCTACTACTTCTGACTGCTGGAATCTACCAACTCAGTGAGTAATCTAACATTCTCAGTCTGTCTCATCTACAGCTCTACTGCGCTGGGAACCTCCACCTGGATCTCCCTATACCATCTCAGTGAGACGGGTCCCCTCTGCCGAGGATTCCAGAACTGTTCCCTCTGAATCATCTCTATACTGCCACCCCTGGTGGTAGACATTAGTTGTATAATAAAAGATGAATCTCTGTGTCTGTACGTCTTGAGTCTAGTTTAGTACTGTGGTTCCCCACGGGGCTCCTCCCCATGGGCATGGTCATCTTCACTGTACCCAAGAATCCAAACACCTCAAAACCATAACACTCTACTAGTACCTCCTGCTTTCTCCAAAGGAGCAGATGAATCATGAGATTTTATCCACACACATTTGTCATGCAAAGTATTCACTGGTGGTAAATAATCCAGTAGGCCTATCTCCTCCTCCTCAGTCATGCCCTCAGGAAATTCCTCAGTATCTGTTGCAGTCCCAGTCGTGGCAGCCACAACTAGGCCCTTACCTCCTTGGTCCTGGCCCGTCTCCGAGGGTCTGCGGCCTGTTTCGCGGCATCCCCGCGGGGGGGGACGCCTGCCGAGAAGCCCTGCCTGGACGCCTTCTCCTAGGTGCGCGTGCAAGCCGCGCTTATGAAGGCCATTTCCCGCCACTGAAGACTCCGTCCTATCCGTGACGTCAGACACCGCAGCCTATGTAAGGCCGCCGCGGAGCCCAGGACTTTGCCTTGCAACGGGGTTCCTTGCGGTTCTCTGTTGCGCTGTGCCCCGGAGTGTGCTATTGCGTTAGCAACTCCGTTCCTGCCTGAGACTTGTTTCACTCTGTACCCAAGTCTTGCTTCTGTCTGGCTTGCTTGTAGTAACCTGTTCTGCTTCAGCCCCTGTCTGGTTCCAGTAGCCAGTCCTGCTTCAGCTCCTGTCTGGTCCCAGTAGCCAGTCCTGCTTCAGCTCCTGTCTGGTTCCAGTAGCCAGTCCTGCTTCAGCTCCTGTCTGGTCCCAGTAGCCAGTCCTGCTTCAGCTCCTGGTCTGGTCCCAGTAGCCAGTCCTGCTTCAGCTCCTGTCTGGTCTCCAGTAGCCAGTCCTGCCTTCAGCTCCTGTCTGGTTCCAGTAGCCAGTCCTGCTTCAACCCCTGTCTGGTTCCAGTAGCCAGTCTTGCTTCAGCTCCTGTCTGGTCCCAGTAGCCAGTCCTGCTTCAGCTCCTGTCTGGTTCCAGTAGCCAGTCCTGCTTCAGCTCCTGTCTGGTCCCCCAGTAAGCCAGTCTGCTTCAGTTCCTGCTTGCTTCAGTCCAAGCCTGCTTCACTTCCTGCCTGGACTCTGATCCCTGCCTGCCTGCTCCAGCTCCAGCTTCCGTGATCTCCTAAGTCCCAGCAGCCGGGCTCCTCCGGGGGAGTACCGCTTCCAGGGTGAATCAACTAAGTCCAGCGGCCGGGCTCCTACGGGCTCCTCCAAGAGGAGTACCAGCTTCCAGGGTGAAGCTCCCGTCCAGCTCCTGCCTGGTATCCGCCTCCTGACCTGTCACTCACCCAGAGACTATAGTCCACCTCTCCCCAGTCTCTCACAGATCGGCCCAAGGGTCCCACTAAACAGCTCACTCACAACAGTATCAACAGTTAAAAACTTTGGCATTGGTTTTTCAAAATCTGCAGGGACTGCAGCTCCGTATTTTATCACGGTTGGCTTAATCTGAACTGCTCTGGGGCTACACCTGGTGTAAGAGTCATGTGTTATCCTAGTAACTGCATAACCTTAGTAAATATGGGATGTGAATCCTTGCCCCCTGCTACTGAAAATATAGTGGCAAGTGTCTGGGCAATTGGGATCATTTCTGGCCCAGCTTGCTACATCCAAGCCTTTTGATAATCTGGGTGGAACTAGCAAATCATTTGCCTGATGCAGAGGGTTGCTTTGTTGTGATTAGCCCTACGGGCAGCCAGATTCTGTAGCACTTTAATTCCTCTGCCTTACTATTCCATCGCATACCACCAGGATCATAGGTAAGGGATGCTTCATTTAGGAAAAATGTACTCAATGGTTCAAGTAGGAGAGTGTCCAAAGGAACTCTCCCCTCTGTTCCTCCTCCCCTCTGCATAATATCTGTGGCTAACAGCGAATGCATGGAGAAAGGGACTCACAAGTCCAATATCCCTGGCTGTCACTTCCAGCGTTAGAGCTCTGACATGGATAAATGTGCTACCCAGGGGAGAATCCATCCCCAGGCTGCTGCCTCAAGGTTGATTAAATCACCCAGCCTCATATTCGAACATGCCCTTGTTTATTCCCTGAACTTATCCCAGTCTCTCTCATTGGTGCCCACATATTCTAAACGTGGTGGTTTAGGGGTTCACCTTATTCTTCAAGGGCCATGAATTATGTATTCTTCCTACTCATTGGTGTGTGTCTCTCACCCCCTCATTCACGTCTATCAGAGTCACTTCTTCACTTGTCTCCCCTGTCTCAAGAGTGCACGATTTAACAGAAGGGCTCACACAGGAAGAAGAAGGGATGGGACCATCAAAAATGTCCCAATCTAAAGGGGCACCCATGACCACCTGAGGAATCTTAACAGAGTTTACTGCTACTGCAGATTGTAGTCGGGTAGACAAGAGCAATAAATTAGCTTCACTGTTGTTCGGGGCAGTTTCCTTTGCCCACACGGCAAAGTTGATGAGTACCTCCTGGTGCCATACCCTGATGTTTAGCACCTCCTTCTTGCTTTTCAAAGCAGCCACATCCTCTTGGAGGGCAGTGACCTGCTTAACAAGGCTTTGACAGGAAGCCAAGAAAACCCAACATGCTCTGGTAGACCCATGGGCACCGCTCACCTTCAGGTGTGAAATTAGGCCATAGCAAGGGGGAAGTTCCTGGGTATATTTTGTGCAGTCAAAGATTTGGGCTATGGCAAACCAGGATTCATGCCCTGTCCAACCTGGCACTAGGACCTGCATATCTTGTTTTTTCTTCTGGAACATCCTCAGCAAACATTACCATGTCCCTAACAGAATGGGAAGTACAGCTCCTGTCACCCGCCTTCTCTAATGGGTGGGAAAACCTCCCCACACCCCAGAATCAGGCAAAATAACCAAAGGATCCCACCGCAGGCAAAATAATAAGGCATCCCACCACTGCCACCAAGTGTTTTGTGCGTAGGTTTGATAGATCCCTAAAGTTTTGCCCAATCTTGTATACCTATGCTGGGGGGGGGGGGGGGGTTCCCGTGTATGCCCTTGCAACCCATAATGATCCGCTGATAAGAACTCACCAAGCATTCATCTACCCTCTCCCCTTTTCCTGTCTGTTATATTTCTATATAAATAGCAATAATATTCAGAGAGGATAATCATAGGTAAAGGTGGGTTTTATTTTCTCTTAGCTAAATAACATAATATATTTCTTCTAGCAATAATAAAATAGATTACAATAGAGCACAATATAAAACACAAATGGTAATAAAGAGCATATTGAATAGAGAGCTAAGCTAAGCTATGTACAATTGGTGGCAAACTACTACCCTGAGAAATTCAGCTCTAGGAGGCGATCACTGTACGCAGAGTCTCTAAGCCAGGGATGGCAAACTCTAGTCCTCGAGTGCCACAAACAGGCCAGGTTTTCAGGATATCCACAATGAGCACATATGAGAAAGATTTTCAGCCAGTGGAAGCAGTGCATGCAGATCTCTCTCATGCATATTCATTGTGGATATCCTGAAAACCTGGCCTGATTGCGGCCCTCGAGGACTGGAGCTCACTATCTCTGCTCTAGGCAGTCAAAGAGTTAACTGCAGACAGGATCTCTAGGCAAATAAAGTCACTGCATGGAAACAGGAATATTGGGAAACCAGCACTGGGAAGTGCTTCACATGACCAGCCGTGTCTTAGTTTTGATGGCCAGTCTGCACTTAACTTCCTGTTCTTGTCTCTGACCTTTATACATGCTGGGCATGTCACTCTGGTCTTAGCATTCTTCCGTTCTCACATTACAATTGTTTGAGCCACTATCCCTGGTCTTCCCCTTATTGGTTGTGATAAGTAATGACATGTCTCCTTTTCCGGTCTGGCATTTGCCTCCTCTGTCTTCTATTGCCATCTTTAACCCTTCCAGTACAGTTATTCACAGTTTGCTCTTTTTCCCAACTATGTATATGATCATAGAAGCAATGCCTGCATTGCATAGTACATTGTTTCCTGCCATTGTGGTTCACAGAGCATTTCAAAGCTGCAGATTATCAACACCAATTAATTACTGCAAAGGAGTTTACAGCAGCTTAAAACAGACACAGGCCAATAATATACAGTGCACTCAGCTGAGTGCACTGTTTAACACGGTTTGGACGTGCGACAATAACCCCTTATACAATAAGGGGTTTAGCGCGTCCATAATGCGCCCAAAGCTAATAGCACTCATCACATGCAAATGCATGTTGATGAGGGTATTAGCCCTTCACCTGTGATACAAAAAAAAATGTGCGTCCAATCTGCATATTTTCGCAATATTAAGTCAGAGGAACCAAAGGTAAAAAATAAGTATAAAAAAGTGTGCAGGCAGAGTCAGGTTAGGAAAACAGATGCTCGGTTTTACCAGGCATCCATTTTCCTAACCTGACCCGCTTGTTGGTTTGGAAAACAGGCGCTAATTGCTGGCATAGGTACAGCATGGTTTCCTTGTCGAACCTGAACTTACACATGACTTGCTCCTCTGAAAGATCCATAAACTGTGTTTCTAGTCCTGTATACCCTGTGTAAGGGGTACCTCTCCCTCCTCAGCCGTATAGAGCAGAGTACCCATAGTGTCAGTAGAGTCATCTTGAAAATGGACTCTCCAATACTGATTAGCTAACCCTTGTATGTTGGAGGTACATACACTGTCACTGTAAGCCCCAAATCTGTTCCTCTAACCCCAGTATAAATAATTATGCCCTAGGTAGCAGACAGTAAGGCCCTGTCTATCCTAGGATTGCTCTGTCCCCCTCCTCAGTCTATCCTTGAAACTCACCTCTATGCCCTACAGTTTCCCAATGTCACCCAGAAAGTCCCAGTCTGTCCTAGATACACCCCCTTATATTTTCTGGCCTGCTCCTGTGTCCAGTCACCTAGAGTAGCCAAGCCACGAAATGCCAAGCTGCTAAGCAAAATTAAAATTAGCTCTAGTATGCATAAATAAGCAGTAGCAAATGTATGTGTGAATATGCATATATGTGTGTAAACATACACACAAACATTGCTTTAAAAATAGACCATTACATGTGTTTGCATAACAACTACGCCCCCGAAACACCCCTTTTTTGCTCTCATACAATTACCTGAGCATGTGCATATATGCATGTATGTGATCCCTTTTTAAAATAAGGATTACTTGCACTCAGGCCACACATATACACTTGTATATGGCACTTTTTTTGTGAGTAACCCTTTGAAAATTCGCCTTTTAGATATAATTTTTTAATTCTATTTATCTGATGAGAACACATACAAATTCATAAGTACAGTACAATATGTTCAAAACAAAAAGACTGAGTTTCATAATTTTTGTAGTGCAGCAAACTGCAATGGCAGCATGCAAAATACGCACAAGAACAGGACACCCATTCCATGAACTGACCTGAGGAGATTGGATTTTACTGATTTATGGAAAAGCTTTTTGTTGTAAATTGCTTTGAGCACTCCTATAGTAAGGCAGCTAATAAAATAAAGATGATGATGATGAAACCCAATCCCACCCTACCAAAAATTCATCCATAAAATGGGCAACTAATGAACAAATTGAACCAAAACTTTCTTACCTGCACATCATTAGAAGAGCTGCTCTTTTTCACTGTGGAAAACGTGAGTGATTGTGCAGTAAGTACACTGGGAGGGTAAATTATATCAGTGCACAGTGGGGTAAAGTTCACTTAAAACTGTGGGCCTCATTTTCCATCCGATCGCACCGTGATAAGGGACATTTCGCACGCTAAAAGTCCTTATCGCGTGCGATACCAAAAAATGGGGGCAGAGTCGGCCCCAGAAGAGGAGGAGTCGGGGCGTCACCGGGGCCGACTCCACGAAGACGCCGCAGACGAAGGGAGAAGGTAAGGCCCTTTTCGCGTCTGAGTTCGCGACCCAATAGCTACACCTCCTATGGTGGCGCTATTGGGTGCGAAACCGGCAGCGATCGCACCGCGACGGTGCGATCGCTGCCGCTAGCGCAGACCCCCCCCCCGTTTCGGGCCCCCGCCCCCATTACCTAAAGTATCGCAGGCCTGCGATACTTTAGAAAATGAGGCCCTGTGTCTCACCGTGTACTTTTATGTGTACTGAGCCCGGGTAATGTTTAGAACAGCCCATTTACACACATAAGAGGGTAATTTCTGCATAATGACTGAAAATCAGTCCCCAAAATTTCTGAGAGCAGAAAGAATGGTGAGCCTTGTTTACTAAGATATTTTCCCATGGACTCAACATGGGAGAAAAGCCCCAATAAATCAGGCTCAGAGTCTCTCAGAAAGAGAATCAAGTGCTAAACATGGAATATGAGTGGATTTCTCTTTTTTGTCTCTCCTCAGACCCCCCGCTCTGTCTGCTCTGAGAGTTGTGTTCCTGGATTCAGGAAGGTTCTTCAGAGTCAGAAGCCGATCTGCTGCTTTGACTGCATCCCTTGCTCTGAAGGAGAATTTTCCAACAAAACAGGTAAATCTGAAATTTCTATACCCAATACAAACAGATACACACATGCACATGCTACAGATATACATACAAACTCAATAGCAAGCACAAAATATACCAGATACGTCCATGCAGGTCATCATTATAATTGCAAGTACAGTGCTTCCATATTAATTTTACTCAATATTTATTCATATTTTTTTTGTTTCCTTAAGGTTGATGTCAAATTACAGTTTGCAAAGGGTAATATTTAGGAAATTAATTAAAGCATAATTCCTCTGAAACGAAGGTATAACATGCAATGACAGTATAAACAGATAAATAGAGACATTGATTAACAGCTGCTAACTGCTTTGATTGTATACATTTCTACTGTAACCTGTCTAGTATAGTGGATAGAGCAGGATATGCATTTTTAAATAAATAACTACAATGAAGAATATAATTTATGAGTGAATGTGATAGCGCTCATCACATGCAAATGCATGTTAATGAGCCTATTGCTCATTCACTCCCAATGCAAAAAGATAAATGTGCGTCTCAGACGCACATTTATCGCTCAGATATTAACGCCTGCCTGGAGCAGCCGTAAATAGCTGAGCGCATTGAAAAGAAGTACAGAAAAGCAGATAAAACTGCTTTTCTGTACTTCTTTTTTAAAGTAAAAAAAATAAAATAGCTCTGCAGACTGCCGAGTTATGAAGACCGACGCCGGTAAATTCAGCCTCGGTTTTCATAACCAGCCTGTCTGCCCGCTTTCTACGTGCCGTTATTGCATTGGCCCCTTAGTTCACCTCCTGTCTATCAGGGCGCTCATTCCTAGTGCAATGGAATCACCAGGTGTCAGACTTAGTCTGTTTGCCTTTTGGTGTCCACGATTTCCATTCTTTCTCTTCTTTTCAACCTATTTCTATCTCTGCTAGCAAGTATCATCCAAGATTGTGGCTTCTGACCTTCTTTTTAAGCTGATGATATCACGATCACAGCTTTAATGAACACTAAAAGGTGAATTTTCACAAGTAAAATTAAGCATTACATGCATAAGTATCCTCCACTCGAGCAATCGGTATTTAAAAAAATGTTCAATGTATATGCATATATCCGCAGGAAAGAGGTGTTCCAGGGTGGGGCCAATACTTATGTGCATGAGTTGATATTTTCAAAGACACGTGAATATTTGCACTCACTCGCATAAGTTTACACCTGCTAATTATCAAGTGTTAACAAGCTACATGAACTAAATCAGACCAATCCCATTTCAGCTTTTAACTCCTGGGACAAGTTAGTCAATGACATAACAGAAATAACTCCAAAAATAAGAAGCCCTGGTACAATAATGAATTGAGGAGCACTAAAAGAACCTTAGAAAATTAGAGAAACAATGGCAGAAAAGACCATCTGCTGAATTCCTAGAGAAATATAAATCCTTTCTTACAAAATACCGTGCACTAATCAATAAGGCAAAAAAAGATTACTATGCCAAACAAATTCAAGAGATCATATTCAATTTTAAATTGCTCTTTGGTGTTGTTAAACATTTAATTAACGACCTGACATCTTCCATCTCTAGAAACTACAACTACACAAAGGCTTCGTGCAATGAATATGCTACCGCGCACTTAAACAAAATCAGTAAACTGAAAACTCAATTTCCTATCTGTACCACAATAAAAACACGTGAACAATCAAGTGGCATAGTTAAGTGGTCAAACTTGCCACTCATCCACATGACCAAATTCCAGCCAGTTCCCTGCATAAGTACAGAGGGTAATCACTCAGATTATCACAATATTAATTAATCTGTCTCTCTCAGAAGGATCTGTTCCTAATGGGTTAAAGCAAGCAAGGATAAAGCCGATCATAAAAAATAAGCCTGGGAGGTCACGTGATGTGGTGAGCCGGTAGGACGTTATACTCACGGCTCTAGGTGCTGACCCTCCAAAACCTGCCTATATAACCAGCGAAACGTAAATTTATTAGAAACAGGAGGTGTCCTGCATGGTGGAATGTCGGGATCTGTTTGTTTTCGGAGGCCGGAGATGACCACCAAACCGCCGAGGAAAGAAAAAGAAAAACGAAACCGAACGGAGCAGAACCTAAAATGGCCAACACTAAAAGCAGACAAGATGGCGCGGACCTGGAAGATACGGCCATGGCGCAGCTGATGGCAGCAGTCATAGCGGCGCTTGAAAGTAAGTTTGAGGGGAAGGAAGTGACGTCACCCGCCGCGATGGCTGCCTGAAGTCTGAGCTCCGTGCCCCCCAAATGAGATATCGGTGAACATGCACCTCCAAACCTGATAGAAACCCGGCGAAAACTGCTTTTTACATCAAGCAGACACCCCCGATGGCCGCGAGAAAAAAAACCATTGACCTGAAGCAATTTTCCTTCACAGCCGCGGCGGATCTACTACAAAACAACATGGCCAACCACGTGGAATCCGAAGACGCTGCCGATCCCCCTACGGTCGCCGAGAGCGGGGACATACTCAGGTCAGATGGGGAGTCTGGAATAACCCGTGCTGACTTCCAAAAGTGGTTCAGAGAGCTTAAAGAGGGGATGGGGAACCTGAAAAGTGAGATACAGCAAATAGCTGCAGAGCTCCGGCGTGACTTTGCTGGCCTGGGTGAACGGGTAGACACCCTGGAAACCCAGGCGGAGGAGCAGGGCTCAGCACTTTCAGATATACAAAAAGAAGTGGAACAATTAACCAAAGACTTGAATGATCAATCCTGCTGGCTGGAGGATTTGGAAAACCGTTCCAGAAGGGGAAATCTCAGATTTAGGGGAATACCAGAAGGAGAAGGATTCCAGGACTGTGACAGAGTTATAAAGGACATATGTGATCAGTTGTTGCATCCTCTGTCTACAGAGGGTCCAGTTCCAGAGATCAAATTGGGCAGAGCACATAGAGCCCTTTCTAAACCCAGAGGCAATCTACCAAGAGATGTCGTGGTGTGCTTCCACAACTATGCACAAAAAGAAAGGATCCTGCAACAAGCCAGACAAATAAAGGACTTTCAGTGGCATGGAGCCAATGTGGAGATTTTTCAGGATCTCTCTCCCATTATGATTAAGAAAAGGTGGGAGTTTCGTGAAGTGTTACAGATTCTACGAGAAGGAAACTACAGATACAAGTGGCTATTCCCATTCGGACTTCAATTTACAGTCCAAGGTGTCTCTTCTAGAGTGAAAACAGTGGAGGAGGCAGCCAAACTACTTCAAGCTGCTGGCCTTATGAAAACCCAACCAAGCACTGATCGTCACCGAGATGGAGGCCATTCGCAGGGAACATCACAGAAATGGCAGAGAGTTACACATGGGGGCAAATGACTTCGCTGACAATCAGAAGACCAAGGAGCCTTCAGAGACACTGTGTCGTGAGAACTTTTCAAACTTTCTGCTGGTCTCAAACAATATCTTGACAGAATAGGGTGACTAGAGTTTGCAGTTCTTTTATAGAACAGTGACATTATATGCTGGGTTTCATCATTTGCTTTATATAAGGGTACCTTTGGGGCGTTGGAAGATGGAAGTTGGTTATAGTTCAGTCTTTGTAAATGTTAACATGTTTTAGATAGTTTTTTGAAGGGAGGGGTGAGGAGCTGCTTGGGGGAGCCGTACCGGACATTGATGGCGTTAGTCCTCCCAATGAGGGAGAGTCCTATTTGGAGGAGGGAAGGGTGTGGGGGGGTGGGGAGGGGAGGGGGGGGGGACCTAAGATGGAAAAGCTGATGTGAGACAGGTTCTGCTACACCTTTTAGCTTTACACTGGAGACAGGGGAGACACAGTTTTATACAACAGGGTCGATGGCGCGCACTGTAGGAGAGGGGAGTCTAGCAACCTGATGGGGGAAATACGTATATTGTCTTGGAATGTTAAGGGGCTGAATTCCTTTTACAAAAGGAAGCAATTACTGCAAGATGCAGTAAGAGAGAAGGTACAAATATTATTATTGTGAACTTAATATGTAAGACTTAATATGTTAAGACTTTCCAATAAACAAATATTATGCCAGGAGACTCATCTACGTAAGAAATATGAAAAGCTGATGGTTTCCCAGCAGTTTCCATCTCAATTTTATGCTGCAGTGACTGTGGGGCACAAATATGGGGGTGTGGGGATATTATTCTCTAAAGACAGCGGTAGATATTATTTCTGTAATATGAGACACCGAGGGTCGATATATATTGGTCAAATTTAAATTAGGACATCATATTTTCTCGGTTGTAAATGTTTACGCCCCCAATACAGGTCAGGGGCCTTTCTTCGAAAGGCTTTCCCACACCCTACAGCAATGGGTTGAAGGCTCACTCTTGATAGGAGGAGATTTCAATTTAACTAGATACCCCTTTCTTGACACCACTGGGGGAGGAGGGAGCCACTCATGTAGACATAGGAAGGGGCTGAGTGTCTTAATGAGGGAGTGGAATCTGATAGATGTGTGGCGGCTTCACCACCCCGCAGATCGTAATTATACTTTTTACTCAAAGACGCATAAATCATACTCACGTATAGATTACTTTCTGGTAGACAGAGACCTTACTAATAAAACTAGAAGCTCAGAGATATTCCCTATCACGTGGTCTGATCACGTGGCTATCTCTATCACACTTTATAAAATAGGTACTCAATCAGGAGACAGATTTTGGCATCTCAATGATAGACACTGAATCACAGACACTGAATTCAGTGCACAATTGCAGAGGAAAATGGAAACCTATGTTAGGGAAAATGACACAGGTGCGGTCTCAGCGAATACGCTATGGGACTGCTTTAAGGCGGTAGCCAGGGGCAAATTAATTGCGCGAGCCTCATATGTGCAGAAACTAAGAAATAGTAGACGCACGGAGATCATGGCGCAATTAGGCAAAATAGAAATTCGGCACAAGAGGACGGGAGAACAGGGCCTCGCGGACAGGCTGAAAGAGTTACGGGAAGAGTTGCAAACTCTTTCAGTGGACGAGATTGCCTTTCAGATGGACAGGGCTAAGCAAGAATTCTTTGAGGGGGGAAACAAAGCTGGGAGGCTTCTGGCCCGTAGGCTAAAAGTTCGAGCTACCCAGAATCAAATTTTAAAAATTAAATCCGAAGCCGGAGAGATGCTTTCAGATACGGATAAAATACGTCAGAGATTTATACAGTTTTACCAAAAACTTTATGCCCAACAGAAGGAGATTTCACAGGCAGATATCGACTTATACCTTGAGGGCATTTCTCTGCTGCAGGCAGAACAGAAACAACAATATTATTTAAATAAACCTATCTCTGAAGAGGAAGTTACGAAGACGATTGCAGGTTTAAAGGTGGGAAGTCACCAGGAACCGATGGCTGCACAGCAAGCTTCTATAAATCCTTGGCCTCCATGGTTGCCCCTCTTTTGGCTGCGGCCTTTAATAATTTACTGTTGGGAGGGGAAATTGCTAAAGATGCTAAAAGAGCTGGGATTACCATATTAGCCAAACCGGGCAGGGATACTACTCTGTGCGGATCTTATAGACCCATATCTTTAATCAATCTAGACCTGAAGTTATTAGCTAAGATTTTGGCCACACACTTAGGGCATATAGCACCATCCATAATTCACCCAGACTAAACGGGATTGTACCTGGCAGGTTGGCTGGGGATAATGTTAGGAGGGTCATTGACTTGATATGGCATGCATGTTCTAATCTACAACCCCTAATTTTGTTCACCGTAGACGCTGAAAAGCGTTTGATTTAGTGCATTGGGAGTTTCTATTTTCAGTTTTACACAAAATGGGTTTGGGAGGCAACTTTTTAACTTGGATCCGGAAACTATATGCAAATCCCAATGCCTGCATTAAAGTAAATGGGGGCTACTCGAAAGTATTCCCGATTGAAAGAGGAACCAGGCAAGGTTGTCCTCTCTCCCCACTCTTATTTGTCTTTACATGGAGCCATTAGCTGAGACCATTAGAAATAAAGGGGAGATACAGGGAGTCCGTGGGAGACCAAGAGTACAAACTCTCCCTATTTGCAGACGATGTGCTCTTTACGGTAGCAAAACCCTTGGACTCGTTACCGCACTAGTGAGGGTTTTGAATCAGTTTAGTGGGGTCTCGGGGTATAAACTAAATATGGACAAATCAGAAATACTTAATATTTCCTTAAGTCCTACCGAGGTGCTTAAAATACAGCAAATCTTTCCCTTCAAATTAGTTAAGCGATCCCTCAAATATTTGGGCGTGCGAATTGGAGCTGATCCGGGTGAACTATATGCTCTAAATTATGACTCCA
Organism: Rhinatrema bivittatum; assembly: GCF_901001135.1. Lineage (NCBI taxonomy): Eukaryota > Metazoa > Chordata > Amphibia > Gymnophiona > Rhinatrematidae > Rhinatrema > Rhinatrema bivittatum. Next base: position 409,912,037 of record NC_042616.1, on the reverse strand, counting down.
CATGGCATAATATCAAGGATGATTTACAGAAATGGGAACGACTAGAACTCTTATGGTTGGGCAGGATATCTACCCTTAAAATGAATGTTTTACCACGGCTCTGTTACTTATTTCAAACCCTCCCGATAACGATTCCGAAGGTGGATCTTCACTCATGGCAGAAACACCTGTATCGTTTTCTGTGGAGGAGACGGCCTCCTCGGGTTAGTGGCCGGGTCTTGCAGCTACACAGGGATAGGGGAGGCCTAGGTGTCCCCTGCTTACAATACTACTATATAGCCGCTCAATTACGCTCCATTATAGACTGGCACGTGGTGGGTACCCATAAACGCTGGGTACAACTTGAGAAGGACAGTTTGGAGGGTATTCACCAAAAATATTAACCTGGTTACCTCCCCAAGTGTGAGTGATGCCATCACAAATTGCTCCTCCCATTGCTCACACCCTTTATACCTGGGACAACTGGAAGGGCGGCATTGTGGGAGATAGGGTCAGCTATCATAAATCCTCTATTTTCCACAATAAGGCATTTCCACCATGCCCTCCAGAAGATTAGCCAAGAGGTGGGAATCCCTGGGCTGTACTACTATTGAACACGTGTGGGCCCGGGGGGAAATTATAGAATTTTCGGAGCTCTTAGAGGAGTTTCATATCCCAAAGTCTGATCTGTATTT